>NW_019230541.1:118786-145430 GCF_002742605.1 Olea europaea var. sylvestris
CGATGAGAGAGAGAGAGAGAGAGAGAGAGAGAGAGAGAGAGAGAGAGAGAGAGCAGATACAAATATACTAGAAAGAGATTGGCATCTTCATTGTATGTGTGAGTGGGGTGGGAGCACCTGATTTTTGAAAGATAATTTTTTGTACTTGATTATTGAAACAGAATTAAAAAGCAAGTTTGTCTGTAATTTCCTCGAAAATAAATTTTTAGAAATTAGGAGCAAACAAGTGCTTAACTTTTACATAAGCTAACATAATGGATTGGAAGCCAACCCAATTAGATTTCTCTAAATTGGGCTTCTAATAAATTAGAGAGAGAGAGAGAGAGCAGATACAAATATACTAGAAAGAGATTGGCATCTTCGCTGTATGTGTGAGTGGGGTGGGAGTACTTGATTTTTGAAAGATAATTTTTTGTACTTGATTATTGAAATGAAATTAAAAAGCAAGTATGTGTGTAATTTCCTCGAAAATAAATTTTTAGAAATTAGGAGCAAACAAGTGCTTAACTTTTACATAAGCTAACATAATGGATTGGAAGCCAACCCAATTAGATTTCTCTAAATTGGGCTTCTAATAAATTAGATTAAGCCCTTGTTTGTCTATCATTATTTTAAAACTTTTTTCAAGCTAATTTTTAACCACATATTCTCATAATAAAATATTTAGCATGTAAATCTAAAATATATTTTTTTTACTTTTTAACCACATATGTTCCAAAAACTCACCATTCAAAAACTCATTTTCATTGAATAATGGTGGACAAATAGGGCGAAGACTTAAACCCAGTTATTAATTTTCTCATGGCATCATCAAAGCCCTAATGTGTCATCCAATTTTGAAGATGGCTACGGCTGGCAAAGGTGTCTGTGAGCTTCGTAATTTTTTTTAATAAAATTAAAGAAAATATAAAAAAAATGAAATAACACAAACTCATGGGTGAGCTCATGGATTTTACTTTTTTTTCTTTATTCACGGGGCGACTTCGGGGCAGGGGCGGGACGGGGCGCCCCGTGACTCATGATGGGGCGGGGAATTATGTCTCGCCCCGTCGGGGCGGGTTTTTTTGCCCCATTCGGGACGGGGCAAATTACCATCTCTAGCCCTAATGTGTCATCCAATTTTGAAGATGGCTACGGCTGGCAAAGGCGTCTGCGAGCTTTGTAATTTTTTTTAAGTAAGTTTAAAGAAAATATAAAAAAATAAATATGAAATAACACAAACTCATGGGTGAGCTCATGGATTTTACTTTTTCAGTTTGGCTTGATCTATAGGCTCTTGGTGAAATGAGTCGAGTTGATGAGTGGTTCGCACATATTGTTATCGTTAAACATGGCAGCCCATAGACAATCCCATGGAGAAGAAGATGAATGTTTTGATAATCTTTTATTTCTTCATTTCATTTCTTTTTTCTTTTCTCTTTCAATTAAGGTAAAGACAGCTAAAGTCATTTTGATGTAGGATTCGATGTTTTAACAGTCAAATTTAAAAGTTAGTCAAGTGAGAATTACACTTTTACAGTTTATAAAGGCTACTCACTTGTGTACACACTTTTAATAAGAATCTAGATGCCACCTTTGGCAAATGTTGGAGACTAATATTTCACATTATAATGAGATGAATAGTAACTTTTGGAAAAATGTGTGGTTAAAAAATAAAAATTTGGAGTTTATGTGTGTTTGGGCTCATTAAATTAATTTTTTTTTATCTTTCTCTCTCGCATTTTTAACCACACAATCTTATATAAAATAATATTACACATAAATCGAAAATTTTTATTCTTTTTCAATCACTCATTCTCCAAAAAAATGTTATTCCACCCATTAAAATTATAAATAATGGGGCCATAAGGAGGCTATTGAAGAATGTGCGATTACTAAGAAAAGAAAGAAAAATCAATTATAATTCAATGGGGCCAAATGGGCTTATTTGGATGATAAACATGTACTAATTCTCGAAATAAATCATAAAATTTACTTCTAACGAGGAGGGACATGTCCTGTCAAACATGATTTTTTTATTTTTATTTTTTTTAAAAGTAAGCCTTAATTCAATTTATATAAAAATAACTTTTAAGCATGTACAAATATACTCATCGTTGAATTTTATATATATAACATTTATAATCTTGTTTGATTTTCATTATTTCCAGAATACATTTTTCCATCTCTTCTTTTTAACAACACATTCTTCAATCAAATAATATTATATGCAAATTCAAATCATTTTTTTAACCACACATTCTCCATCAATCTACTATCTCGAAATGAGAGGTTAATGGTTTTTTACATATGGATACAAAATATATCCTTACCGAAAGTTTCTCATACTAACCCTAAATTTCTCTCTCGATAGTAGAGGCAAAAGAAAACTCCATGCAAATTCAATCGACGACTATGGTCGAGGAACAAAAGATCGTAGGTGTGATAAGGAAAAGAAAGTAACAAAGTCAGGGAGAGAGGTGAGGGACAGTACCAGCTTCAGTGGTGGTGATATTGCTATAGAATAAGGATTTGATGATGGTGCTGACGCCCTTTGTGGCAATGCTCATTGGGTGTGTTGTGATTCTCATGTGGCATCGTGCTATGGGATTGGCCAAGAACGTAGTGGTGCCGCCGTTGAAATCTATGGGTGCGCAAGGCCTTGGTCGAGCCAAAGGAAGTGGACAATAGAAAGAAGAAAATCACCGTCTTTTATGGGACCCAGACTGGTACGATTAAAGGCTTTGCTAAGGTAAGAAATTAATTTTATCTCTATGATGAATCTCCAAACAAAAGCAAATAAAGAAAAATGACACTGGAATTTTTCGTAAGAAAGTGAATGATTAGAGTTTTAAATTAGAGCTAAAGGCTAAAACAAAAGTAATACTCTTTTTGTCGCCACACTTAGTGTAACTTTCTTATTGTCACTGAAGTTTACTTCTCTACTTTCAAGTAAAATTACTTTAAGGCAATATATAGAAGTTGACAAGGACGGTCAAATTAATTAATAATTGAAAATAAGTCGAAGGTAACGAGGTTTTTAGAATAATTACTTAATTTCTACTTGCATAATGTAAAGGTTGCATGCACATTATTTTGACTGTATTTAGTGAACTAACTATTGTTTTTGCCGTTGTATCGGTACTTGCTGAGGAAGCTAAAGCTAGACATGAAAAGGTCAAGTTTAAAGCGATAGATATAGTGAGTTTTCATGTTCATTTTAGATGGGATATTCTACTTATGCTTTGCTTGTTTATTGAGTAAATATATGGTCTTGATTTTTTTTACCATCATAGGATGATTATGCTATCGATGATGAAGAGTATGAGGAGAAGTTAGGGAAGGAAACTTTGGCATTATTCTTTCTTGCCACGTAAATTCATCAATTCTAACTTCTAGCTATATCTAAATTAAATAAAAACACAAATTTATGTATATGCAAGTACAAAATGTATAGTGATAGTTATTTGTGTGCATGATAAGATTTGTAAGCTAAATGCAATAATATTTGGCATGATAAGATTTTGAGTGTACTAGAAGGACATAATACTTTAGAAAGCATCAACCACGCAATAAAAGACCTTATGTAAGTCATACTACTCTAGAGAAGCAAGATCGGAACTTTGTTAAGCACAAAAAAAGATAGATTCTAGTACTTGAACATTTGAATTGTTAAGTTATGATATAAAGGACTTTTTTTCTCGAATGTGACTTAATTGATGGTTAACATAGTATTAACATTTTCGTTAGTCACATTATTTTTAGATGAAAAGTAAGTTCAAACTAGTCTCTTCTCAATATATAAGAACTTTTAAGGTCATTGTGACTTACAAATTGAAGTGTCAATTTTCTATATTGACACTACCCGCTGTGTGAGTTAAAAGACATGTGACATGATGTTGCTAAGTCTCAAAGACATGCTTGTGTAGTAATTTTCTAGCTTGTATAAGACTTTGAACTTAAAAGTAAATGACCTATAATAAATGCGAGATAGATGAGAAGACTGAAAAAATGGACCAAAAAAAAAAACATATCGAATAGTAAGTGAATGGAAGTGGTTTTGATAAAGGATCAATGTTATAAATGTTCAAGTGCTTCAACTATACGGTTTGAATCTCTTAGCTTGAAAGTGGTTAAGCTAAAAGATCTTGCACTTGAATATATTCCTCTTAGTGTCGTTTACTTTTCAACACTATACATATTGGATCTTATCTTGTGTGGATAGTGGATTCAAGGGTTAGAATCCCACTTTATATGAGATTAAAAGATATATTATTCTACTGTTGAGTTTTTGACTTGATTTAAAGTAGATATATACAAATAATGAAGATAGAGTGAATGTTTATATGACTGATACTGCAACTTAGGGTTGCAAAGTGGAGAAATTGGCCTCCTATTCGATATTAAAATGGTATAAAAAACTTTACTAAATTTGATCTCAGTTATTGTTCTTCGAAAAGTAGTATCTTACTTGATCTTTTTCGTAGTAGTTTTGTTCGTACGTACAGTGGTGATGTTTATTATGGTTTTGGATATTTGTGTAGTGGATTGAGGTTTTAAGTTGAGAAAACCATTCAAAACTCTAAGAACTAAACTTTCATGGAATAAAACCATCCAAATTTCTTTAGGGGTTGTGATTAAGCAAGATAGAGATGAAACTTCACTTTTAATTACATTTATAGATGGATTCACGCATTTCAGATATGCCTCCAATTTTCTTAAATTAAAGATATTGTGTTGGTTTAAACTTTTTTGAAGTCGAGTAGAAAATCAGATTATGGAAGTGAAGACTTTGAGAATTATCTGATAGCATGAATCTCTATCACGAGATATTAATGATCTATGTAATGAAAGAGATTCTTATTTGATAGATTATTCTTTAATCACCAATAATTATATGGTGTATTTGATTGAAGGAATGAAAAATTGCTGAAAATTATGAGGTTAAAGATATACAATCCAACTTAAGTGTTTGCTTTTGGAAAGAGCATTGACTAACTACAATGTATCAGTTAATGGAGTTCTCTCAATATTGGTACTATTAGAATATATAAATTTTGGACATGTAGATGACTACATATAGGTTGTCATGGACTCATAATGGACTATATATGTTCTCGATAGTGTGTTTGGGAACATGAGTCTACTAAAAACGAGATGTATCTCAATGACATACATGTAGTCCAAAAATGTACTTTAAGTGAAATTTTTTATGGATATCAAGTCACAAAATGTGACATTTGATATTTTTCCCCGTAAGGGAGAAAAAATTGGAAAATATCGTTGAAATTGATATTATATGTATTGATGAATCAATTTTGAATATATAAGAGTTGATTCAAACTTTTGAATCAAGTGGGAGTAATCTGTTTTCGAGTTGGACCTATCTATCCGAGTGGGGGCCATCTAAGAACTAGCTAATTTCAATGACTCTTGGTTTCGAGTGGGAACTAAGATCTATTTAATATCAATGATTCTTGGTTCCGAGTGGGAGCTAAGATCTATTTAATATCAATGATTTCTTGATCAGAAAACCAATGAAGAATTTTGAGGAAAGTGATGAAAAGTATATATATGGAATATAGAATTTCAACCTAATATAGGATATGATAGAAGTACTATTTGGACATTATGTTTTTTTTAGAACATTCAAATTCTTGAAAATTAAGTGGAAGATTAATGAGTTTCTAATAAATAAAGCTTATCTATTTGAAAAAGGATATACTCAATATGAGTGTATTGAGTTAGAAATTTTTCATGACAATGGGATTCACTTCTATACGTCTATGATAGCCGTGATAGTATATTCAAATTTTGTGTTATATTAAATAGAACCAAAGATTGTATTTTTATTATTAATTGAGAAATGATTAAAGAAATCAACATGAATCGTCTTGTAAATTTCATGTTAATGTTTTTTGCATTGTGGTAACTTTACAGTTACACACATGGCCTAATATAGTCATCTTTACAGTCGTACTTGAGTTTCTTAACAGGGATAAATCTCTTACAAGAATTTCATTATATGAATGAAAATACTGTATTTGTGTAAAGGTATGATGGTAGGTTGTAATTCTAATTTTGATATTACATTGGATTGGCTAAGCATAAAAAGGAGTGTATAGAGACCATTTTGAAATTATTGTCCTTGATCTTTGAGACAAAGGATGTAGGTTTAACAAACTGTATAATTTGTGTTAAAAAGATTATTAGTCTTCTTGCTCTACACAAGAGTTTTATACTATAAACACTCGTGTGGAATTGCTTCCCTATTAATACTCCTATATCAGAAGGTGACCATATAAGTCTTCATAAATGCCCAAAGGCTCCATAAGTGCACAAAGAAATATCCAGAGAATCATATTTGGTACAATTAAGTGTTAGATAGGAGTATACTATGATGTATACTTGTCATAACATTGGTCATGCCATGGATCTAGATAGTATGTATCAATATTATATTTAGAAAATGTATTGTGATACTTGAAGGGTGCTGCTGTCGATTATTCTATTTCGTTGTCGAATGAATAACTTGTGATTGGAATAGATATACAATTGTCGACTAAGAATGAGAGTAAGTCGAGCACAATTGTTAGACTTGTGCACTCTTGCTATATAGAGTAGTACGAAGCACATATATTGTAATGTATATCTTGGCAGTTAAAGAAATTGTTTGGAAGATGTGTTGAGCATAAGAAAGTATCTTTGCAATATATATAAGTAAATGTGATATGTAATCATCACACTCTGAAAATGTCTAGAAATATTTGTTGGTAATATTAAATCTTTATAATTTCATAGAATATGGTACTTACTACATCAGAAAACTTTTGATTAAGTTTTGTGTGCCCACAAATAAACAATAGTTCATATGTAATCTAATTTGAGGATTATGAGATAAATGATTTGTATGCACATATAAAGTATGTCGAACACGAGTGTAGATTGGCTCACTCACACGAGCAATCACTTCAAACACTTTGAGATGTGTTGACATGAGACACAGTGATCATGTTGTGTACATGATCCAGTCACCATGATAAGATATCAAGATGAGATTACAACAAGTAATCGAAATGGATTTTACTATCCATTAACCTGTTTAGTAGCCAGATCGAGTTCTCAATTTGAGATTACCTAGAGGAATGAATATAAGGAGAACTCAAGTTAGGTGTCGGGAAATACCTGAACTAGAATCTGTACAGTGTTATTTGTTTACAAAGAGTATGACATATGTCCTAAGTAAGGGAGAAAACTTCATAGCATGTGTTTCATACCACGTGTACTTTTACGATCAATATTAGGTAAATGAGTGAATGATTCCCTACTTCCTCATTGTATGAGATCTTGAGGTTTATATAACCTCATATATACCCTTATGACTTTTAATTGTGTCTTGAGATTTTATTTTAGCGTTGCTACTTTAGCATGTTACCAACGACTATGATTGAATTGATTTGATAGGGCATATCTAGGAAAGCAACTGATTTAAAACTGAAAGATTCAAGTAGGAAAATAAAACTATTTCGACCAACATTTATATTTGTTTATAAGTGTATTTTATACACTTGTTCGAGGCCTTATATTAGCAATATTTGATCATTCTTTTAGCAAATTATATTCTCAATTGTCGTATTTTATATTTTATAGGTAAACTCTATAAATGAAAAGGAATTGAAGGAAAGAAGCAAAATTGGCGAAAAATGGCAAAATCCAAAACACGGGGATTAAATTGGCATTGGATGGAAAGTTTGGGATCAAATTCTACATTTTGAAAATTGAAAGACTTGAATTGAACTAAAGAAAGATGTTGGTTGCCCAAGTAATTGGATTTGAGGGCTAGAACACACATTCTAAAATGTTGTTGGATATTTCTGCAAATTACAACTACATATAGCAGAAAGATGTCAAATTAATTATCAAAGAGGATTTTAACACTTAGAATTTAATTGGGCTAGGACTTCATTATATTGGATATTTAAATCCCATTGGACTACAATTAAGGGCTGTTGAATGTGTATATATATACACATTGAGAAGAAACAAATTCTAGAGGCTGGAGAAGAAAATACATTCTCGAGGAGTTGGCGGCTGATTTCTTTTTGGGGAGTCTCTTTTCCAAGTCAAAAAAAGGTTGGCAGCTGTTTAGAGAGAGGGCAGAACACGTAGAGGAGAAAAAAACACATCGTAACTGGGGAAAAACTTTGAATTACCAACACAATTTGGGGGCCGCAAGACGGAAGAAGAGGAGACAAGAACAAACAATAAAAAAAACGAGGAGGCTGCCAAAATTGGTCTTTCAATTGGAGGAACATTACAAGTGGCTGACTTGGATTCTTTGACCAAAATGATTGCTGCCTTTGTAATTGAGACAAAAAGGTCAGCTTCTGGGAAAATTCGACAGTGGGAGGAAATAAGCAAAAAGTGGGCTGCAATATATATATTTACACAAACATTAGCAGCTTTGGAGAGACAAAAAATAAAATAAAATAAAATAAAATAAAAATTGAAGCTACTGGTTATTATAAATATATCATATATAACGCAGACAGAGAGAGGAAAAAGAGAGAATTACACAAACAGAGTTGGACGGAAGAAAAAGGCAAACACGAAGATAACAAAGACGTGACCACGGAAGCATCACTTTGGAATTATTCACGTTCCGTCAATTTTTGGTGATGTCTTTTATCTTTTATTTGTTTAATTCTAACACTATGTTAGGCTAATTTTTCATATTGTTAGAATGTGATGAACCATTGTTATGAATTTTTAATTTGAATAATTAGATTGACGTTAAATTTGTTCGAATGTTTGGATGCTTATTATCGTTTTCATGCTTTTCAATTAATTGGCCACTAGTAGAATTGTTCGTGAATTTTGTGTTATCGAGAGAGCCAATAGGATCATTAGCACAAAATAATAAACATTGTAAGGTTCGATAGAGGATAGAGTTATATCCCTATGCTTCGCATGGTTTTTATAGATGTTCTAACTCGTTTAATGCTTTCTTGCACGTTCGTATTTTCATAGAGATATAGAAAAATCACGTGTAGGATTATATTTAATTACTATCGAGAGAGGCTTTTAAAAAAAAATAGGAACATTGACCAACAAGTACGATTTTAAATTGTCAATTTAAATTGTAAAACTAAAATGGATTAACAAGGGGGATTTCACATCTTAACAATACTTCTCGTCAATTTGATAAATTTTTACTTTGCTTTCAATTTGGTTGCTAGATTTTTGCTAGATTTAATATTGTTTAGTCACAACTTGATTTTGCTATTCGATTAAGGGTAGTGTTAGCTTTAATTGGATCAAACACATAGTTCTCGTGGGTTGAACACTCTACACATCATTTTATTACTTGTTCACGATCCTGTCCACTTGCAGGTAATCAATTGACCATTTGTATTCACCGACCAGACAATTGTGTTGAACCTTTTAGGGTATAGAACACAATTGTGAATACAATGATGCAATGTTGGTTCAATTATGTCCATATAATACTCGAGGGATCGGAAATATTTGAATTAATGTTGGAAAATAAGTTTGGAGTCTAACGAGATGTGATGTGCCTCTAATAGAGCTACTATATATTCCTAACAGGTTTATAGTACCGTGAGCTCTAATATTACTCGTTGGTCACACGATCTATTTATCGTATGAATCTTTGAGGGATAGATCTTGAGAAGGATCTAAGGTGTGACATCCGTTGTCACTTATGGTTCGAATCAATCCCATCATGTACGAGTGGGAGATATTGGAAAATACGAATAATGGGTCGCCTATGTGGGGTGACCCGATCTGCAAGATTTTAAAAGGGTTGGAGGAAGTGGTTTGAATTTGGAATTCAAATCTATAACTCCTTGTGACCTCCATATAGAAGTTATGGAAAAGATGATAAAAGAAGGCATGAAAAATGGTGAAGATTCGTATGGAAATTCACAACAAAAATTGAAAGGTCTCTAGAACCATATATTTTATATGAAATCTCACAAAAAATGGCACTTAGATTGTGGATAATAATCTCCTTCCATTGTGATCGGGATTTGGACCATTGAAGTACTAGAAAATACAGATTTTGATGTTTGAATAGTAAGGTGATTCAACCACACAAAGATTTTTGAAATTCATCATTTCAAGTAAATTTTGTGACACGAAATTCATGTCAAAGTATGCTGCGAAATCCTACACTTCAATATCTGAAAAATTTTCAAGATCATAGATGTATGACCATATACCCATATATTCATCAAACTTACTCAAAGAGTAAGATCTTGTTTTTCTTTAATAGAGCTGTCTCATCTTTATTTTATTTTAGATGTCACTTTTCCCAAGTGTTCTATGCAAATAGCTTATTGCTTTGGGTTCTTGAAGTATTTTTATGTGTGCTTTGAAGTTGATGATGGAATGTATTTTTTATTGGGGTTTTGCAGATGCTATATCATCTTTAGATCAGATTGTGAATATTTTTTTTTTTTTGAAATTAGCAGACTCACCATGCCTACACTATATTGCAAGGTACATTTCTACTTTGTATGTAGATTTTAATTAGATGAACAAAAAATATTGAAATTCGTTCAAATTTCTGTCAACACACAAATATTTATACAAATTCATTTAATTTTTATTCTCAATGTTGTTTTGTGATTTTTTGTAACTGAAGTTAGGTTTTGAAGTTTTGGCTTGTGGTAAATAATTTAACTATTTGTTTAAGATAGCACTTAATCCTTTGAAGTCAAGACTACATTAATGGCATTCATTTGATCACTTTTTGCTGCCAATTGTTTTACCTGCTGCATTGTGAGTGATTTGCCTAATGAGCAATTCTCATAAGAGATTTGATTGCCTAAGCTATTTTATAGGGAAGATGATTTCTTGGATTTGATCAGGTGATAGTACTTCTGTTTAGCTCCCTACCATGTAGAAATGGAAGGTTGAGCCTCAGATTTTGAAGATGACAGCGAGACAATGAAATCAAATATTATGGCTTTTTGGAACGGCCTGAAATTTCTATATCAGTTGAGATTAACGGTGATCTTACCAATAAGAAGTCGGCCTTCGTGGTATTTCAAAAGCATAGTATCTTGATTTTCCAATATTGTTGATGTAGAAGCAAAAATGATCAACAAAAATGTAGATATCAAGATCACATTGATGGAGAAACTGGTTTCCATTATCAACTGGGATTTCATAAGAGCAAAAAATTATTCATGGTGGAAATGCATATTTCAGACGGTTCTTTATATAGGGAATAAATAAGAATAGAGGATGTGAACAATGCAAGAAGCATTATTAAGACAGATAAATTTGTAGAAGTTAAAATTATCTTTAACATTGAAAGAAAAACAAAGTATATGTTAAACATAAAAGTGTGGTAAGTCGTTAGTTTATCCCATTTGACAATTTTCTTGTGCAATTTTTGAGAATCATTTGCAAGTGAACTTTTGTTGAACGTTTATGAACCTTTAAACTAGCACATATTGTAACGACCCAGATCTCTGTACCCAAACCGTTAGCTTATATACTGTCCACTTTGGGTGGGCTTTGCGCCCACTTACCCCTCACGGCTTTCAATTGCGTTGCCCAATTGGTACCAAGATTCAACTTAAGTCTTACTTAAGAAAAATGTCATGAGTTCGAATCTTGGGGGACGTGATAGAAAGCCGTGAGGGGTAAGTGGGCACAAGGCTCACCCAAAGCGAATAGAATGTAGGCTAACGGTTTGGGTACAGAGACCCGGGTCGTTACAAAAAAAATGCGCATTTTTTTTGTAACAACCCGGATCTCTGTACCCAATCCGTTAGCTTACGTACTGTCCGCGTCGGATGGGCCTTCCACCCACTTACCCCTCACGACTCGGTTGGTACCAAAATTCAACTTAAGTCTTACTTAAGGGAAAGGTCATGAGTTCAAATGCTGGGAGACGCAACAGAAAGTCGTGAGGGGTAAGTAGCGCAAGGCCCACTCAGGTACCAGGATTTAACTAAAGTCTTACTTAAGGGAAAGGTCATGAGTTCGAATCTTGGGGGACGCGACAAAAAGCCATGAGGGGTAGGTGGGCGCAAGGCCCACCCGAAGCGCATTTTTTGTAACGACCTGAGTCTCTGTACCCAAGTCGTTAGCTTTACGTACTGTCCGCTATAGGTGGGCCTTGCGCCCACTTACCCCTCACGACTTTCTGTCGCGTCCCCCCAGGATTCGAACTCATAACCTTCCCCTTAAGTAAGACTTAAGTTGAATCCTGGTACCAATTAGACAAGTGATTCAACTTAAGTCTTACTTAAGGGGACGGTTATGAGTTCAAATCTTGGGAGGATGCGACAGAAAGTCGTGAGGGGTAAGTGGACACAAAACCCACCTGAAGCGGACAATACGTAATCTAACGGCTTGGGTATAGAGACCCGAGTCGTTACAAAAAAACGAGCGTTTTTTGTAACGATCCGGGTCTCTGTACTCAAATCGTTAGATTACGTACTGTCCGCTTTGGGTGGGCACTTGCCCAATTGGTACCAGGATTCAACTTAACTCTTACTTAAGAGAAATTTCATGAGTTCGAATCATGGGGGACGCGATAGAAAGCCGTGAGGGGTAAGTGGGCGCGTTTTTTGTAACGACTCGGGTCTTTGTACGTATTGTCCGCTTCGAGTGGGCACTTGCCCAATTGGTACCAGGATTTAATTTAAGTCTTATTTAAGAGAAATGTCATGAGTTCGAATTATGGGGGACGCGACAGAAAGCCGTGAGGGGTAAGTGGGCGCAAGGCCTACCCGAAACGAATAGTACATAATCTAACAGCTTGGGTACAGAGACCCGGATTGTTACACCTATAGAGGCAAATGAATAGGGAGATTTGACTGGGATATAGACCATCCCTGCTCTCGCCCAAAAGCAAATTGACTTCTAAAAAAGTGAAAATTATAAGAAATAAGAGTTTTCAAGATCACAATTCATAACTAAGAATACAAGTTTTTTTTCCCCAAAAATCAGATATAATTAAAATTCTTAACATTAATAATAAAATTATAAAATTAAATTAATTAATATATATACTCCACATCCAACCCAACTCACTTCCAAATCTTAAAAATTTCGACAGCCTTTTCTCTCTTCATCTCCTTTCACTTTTCACTCCTCACTTTCTCCACCATATGCCAATACCACGACGCCATCATCATAAACCACCATCGGTGGAAAATGCCTGCTTCGCTCAACTATGATGATGATGCAACGGCGACAATGTTGTGTGGTGCGGTGGAAAGCACTAATATTTAATTTCGACAGCCTTTTCTCTCTCCATCTCCTTTCACTTTTCACTCCTCACTTTCTCCACCATATGCCAATACCACGACGCCATCATCATAAACCACCATCGGTGGAAAATGCCTGCTTCGCTCAACTATGATGATGATGCAACGGCGACAATGTTGTGTGGTGCGGTGGAAAGCACTAATATTTTTCCCCAATTTTGATTTGTTCAATGGCCGATGCGATGTCGTGTGACGATACGATATGATGCTATGTGCGTTGTGGTTGTGTGGCACGGTGGTATTGTGCAGGTATGGTGTTGCTGACTATGGGAGCAATGGTGGTGTGCGGTTACAGTGCTGTGTAAGGGTGCAATGGTGTTAGCGGCGTGCTGGTGGCTCTAGCAGTGTGAGGTGCTGCTAACCGATTGTTGTAAGGTAGTGGGTGGCTCTGCGGTAGTGGTGTTTGATGGCGATTCGGTGGTAGGTTCTTCTGGCATCAAGTTCCTAGCCACTATCTTCATCCTTTATCTAATTTTTGGATTTGATTTTTGGTGTTTGGTATTTGGTTGGTGGTGGTGGTGATGTTGGTTGCAGCGGCAAAGTGGTAGTGTTGTTGATAGTCTGGTGAGTTGGTGGTGGTAGTAGTGGCGTGGCGTTACGGTTGTTGCGAAGTCCAAGCCTAGTTATGTGATGACATTATTTTGGTTGGTTTTTGCATTTCTATGTTGTGTGGTGGTCGTGGGTGGAGATATGGTAGTGGTTCCTACAATGGGTTGATTTGTGTAAGGTGCTTGTGGTGGTTCTGGCGACGACGGTGGCAATGGTGCTAGAGGCATAGTGAAATGGTGGTGGTCACAAATTATTTGGTTGACTATCACCATTAAATTGGTTTAATCTATGACCAATAAACAATATATGACCAATAAAAAAAATAAATTGTGATCAAGAAATAATGTATGACCTAAAAATTGTTATTTTGTTATCAATAATTCAATAATTTGTGATTGTATAATAAATTGTGACTTGTACTATTTTAGATTTGTGATCAATAAATAAATTGTGACTTATAGATTTTTTATTTGTAATTGATGAATAAATTGTGATCTATAAAATTTTTGAATTGTAATCATAAAATAATTTGTGACATGTAAAAATTATGATTTGTGACAAAAAATAATAGGTGATTAACTAAGTCGATAATTTGTGATCAAATTACATAAATCCGTGACTTTAATATATATAATTAATTAAATCATAAATAAATGTTAATAAAGATCTTATTTTTTAAATTTGAAACATTTTTTTTTTAATTTTGAAATGGATGATACTTAATCTCTTGATTATGAATTTTTCCCTCTAAAAAAATGGAAATTTTAGCCCAAACATCAAAAAGAATAAGAGATTTAGTCCAGTCAAAGAAATAAGTTTAGCCTAACTAACTTCATTTCCAACCCAAGCTCAATGTTTAATTATTCAAATTTAATTAAGACTCTTCAACAATTACATATTTATTTTATTCATATTCATGATACACAAATAACTTGTTATCAAATTAGGTATTTTATTTCATATATATTTAACCAAATTTAAAGAGTTCACTTATAATCGAATTAGTTCATTATGTAACAAATAAATTTTATTGATTAAAATAAAGATAAATGACTTATTTTAACAATATGAGATATCACATGATTGATTAAACTTAAAAGTAATTAATTTTTTTCTAATGTATTTTTTCATATATTACTTATTTATACTTGTGAGTTAAAAACTTATTTATTTCGACCATGAAATGGATGTTATTATCAAAACAAATAATATGCTTTCTATTTAATTTTATTAGTTAAAAATATATTGGTAAGAACTTTGACATGAGTGTTTAAAAATATATCCGGCCGCACTTTGTCATGAGTTTAACCTTTTAAACTAAATCTCGTATGACATAGAGTATCTTTTATTATATGAATTTATTGGGGGGGGGAATTAAATTTCAGCCCACACTAATATATCTTTTTAGCTCTACTCACCTGACTACGTGCATAGAGTTCCATTCTATTTTTTAGTTGGTGGAATCAATGAAGATAATGGGGCGATCTCTATTAAGTAAGATTTTCGAAATAAATTCATTTAGCGAGGATAATTGCTTCTTTGGTTGTTTTGGTGATTTTTATTGTTTTCACCTATTCAAAGTTTGTCAAAGTGGTCATCTATCTATGCTTCTTAATGTTTCTACGTTTAAAAATTTAGTGTCCATCGTTTAGAAGATGAATTTTATATGTTTTTGACTTAGTAATTGATGAAAGGATTTTCATTTCATGGGTTTTTAATGGTTGTTTTTGTTTCATTTTTATATGATGAAAGATAGTATAAGAACTTTCGTCAAGTGAGATTTAAATACATTACTAGAGACATAGCATACTGACTGCTATTTGTTCTGTTCACATCATGTTTAAGATTTTGATTCTTCTCTATGGTTTGATGATCAGACTACTATAGATATTACAACTTGCATATTAAAAAAATAATAATAATAAAAAATTCAAACATGACTTGAAAATCCTTTAGTTAAGCATCATTAAGCATATGAATACATTAGATATTTAATTCTGATTTTGTGTGTAGGGTAAGAAAAGAAAGGACAGGTTCTACATTGCCTTTGTTGATGACACTTGTGATGAAACAAAGATTTTGATGAATAAGGTTGTGAGAAACAACCTCAGGGTTAGGTACCGAGATGAGGTTTCTGCTCTGTTAATCAATGTGCAGATGCAAAGTATGGGAAACGTGGACACATTCTTCCTTTGGGGGTTACTGAAACTTGTTTAACGTTTACCTAAACGTAAGTCTCTAAAGCCTTTAAACTTGTGTGACTTCTCGAAGTCGTTTAGTCTAATTAAACATTTCTGCCATTTCCTTTGTGATACGTTAGACCCTTGTCATTTTGTGAGAAATCTAAATGTTTGTTTTTGTTTATTGTTCCATTTTGCGTGAGTCGATGAGTCTATAATGAACTCAGACTATATTGAGTAGAATTTTAATAGAATTTTTTTCCATTCACTTAAGAGTGTTTCTAGAAACGATCATTAGAGTTTGAATGCATCAAATCCATGTTCTTTTACATGCATAAATTGTTTTATAATTGTCAATTTCCTGTAAAGGTCCACCCTGATTTCTCTTGTTTTTTTAGCATTACTGATAGTTCCATCTTAAGTTATCTAATGCGTGGACGAATACTTGTGATATTTATCATCTTACTCTAATCATGTCATGTTGTTTATCTGGTCATACACAGTGGGCTACAAGACCAAGAGGTGGAATCAATGAATGGCTACACTAGCTTCCTGTTTTGTAAAAAGTATTTTTTTACATTATTAGTCCGATTTTATAATTATTCCCGAGTTCTGATGGCTATAAGTGAAAAGAAATCAGTGTCTTTACCTGTGGAGAATGGTCATCCAGCAGGCATGTCATCTGTATTGGAAGTTGGTGTAAAAAATATTGTAAGGTTGGCTAAAGAAACTTCTGTGAAGTAAGTCTGTTCTCAATTCCATTACACTCTACTTATTAAGGGAAAAATCATCCCAATGTAGTCAAAGTAAACATTAAGTTGAGGATATAATTCAAGAGAATCAACCACATTGAAGGCACTAATATTACCTTCAAAATAATTCAGTTCGTGCGTTGCACGGGCAAAGACTAATGTGTGTGTGTATATGCGCGAACGTTTCGTCCTTGTAACATATGAAAAGCATTTTTCTTTCCATTCTACTATTTGAACTTTTGATTACATAGCATGAAAACGGCTGCCCTTTATAAATTCAGTAGTCAGTATTGAATATTTCTATTTATTAAATTTATAGCTAATATTGATAATTGTTTTTATAATTATTTTTTATATTATTAAGCCCTTGTTTGGGCTCTATTTTAGTGGGGTTTTGGGAAGAAGTGTATATTGGAATAGTAATTTATTAGAGAACGTAGAGTTAAAATTAAAGAAAAATTACTAATAATTTGATTTTAATCACCATCACATAGGGACTTAATGCACTTTTGCTACCATTGATATATTTTATTTTGCAATGAGGAAAAAGGAGGGTATTAGCTGTTGAGTACATGTGAAGAAAGGAATATTTTTTTCTAACTAATTATATTTTTTATTCTCAAAGCACGCGTAATTAGGGATGTCAAATTGGCTTGGGTGGCTCGTGGCTCGGCTCGGGAAAAGTTTGAGCCGGCCCGGCTCGTGGCTCGGATGGAGCGAGCCTAGGCTCGGGCCGAGCCCCATTTTGAGGCTTTGGCTTGGGCCCGAGCCGGCCTGTTATGACTCGACGAGCCACATGGGCCAACTCGTGTCACAGGCCAAATTGGCCCGTGATAAGGCCCGCCCGAATTCAAAGATCAAAGTAATAAAAAATAAAAAAATAAAAATTAATACATATTTAAATAGTATAGCTGCCTAGATGCTGCTACCTTTAGGCAACTTTATAGCTGCCTGTAACGGCAACTGCACCTACTATATTTTATATTTTTTTTACTGTATTTCAGAATTCAATTTACAAGGTTAATATTTGAAATTCAAATTTGAATTTCAAATTTGGAGGTAAAATTGATTTTTTGGGCTATAAATGCAGGGTAAATTTTTAAGTTTCAAATCAATTTGTTTCAATCGATTTTAACTTGCAGCATTATATATTCAAGTTTCAACTTTAATTTTTTTGCTCTCAATCTCAGATTCAATTTCTTTCACTCTCATACAGTCATACACTAATATTATGTATTTTATACTATACTAATTATAGATGGATTTTACTAGTGAAGAGTTTAATCAGTTTAAGGGTAGCTCGAGTACTCCATCCGATTACGATTATGCATCTCGAAATATTCCAATTGATTTAGAGAATATTGATGAGGAAGAAGTACTCGAGATTAAAAGGTTGAAAAAAGAATCCTCGGATTTTTGGTAACATATGACACATAAAAAAGTCGGTGTTCAAAATGGAGTGGATATTTGGAAAGCATGTTACAATTACTATGGCAAAGAACTTAATTGGAAACCTGGTTCGAGCACAACACATTTGAATAGACACATATTAAGGAGTTTTAAAGCGAAACCTGTCGATCTCAACTCGAAACAGACCGAACTAGTGTTTGACGATTCTTGTTCTACTCTTTCCACCTTTGTATATTCACAAGAAAGATTTCGTGAAGGAATGGCTGCATACGTGGCTGCGGTAGAGATGCCGCTTACGATGATAGACTCAGTACACTTTATCCGGCTTGTGCAGAAATATCTCAAACCAAAGTTTTCTTCTTACTGTAGAAATAATGTTTGTTCAGATACTATAAAATTATATAACAAAAGAAAACAAGTAGCTATTGAAAGTCTAAAAATTTTTAATAGTGTTATATCATTTACATCTGATTTATGGACCGGTGGTAATAGAAAATGTTATATTGCTGCTACGACTCATTATATTGATCACCTGTGACTTTTACATAAAATGATTATTGCATTTAGATGTATAGAATATCTTCATAATGTCACTAACATATACATGATTTTAAAAGATATCATACAGGAATATGGTATGCAAGATATGATTCAAAATTTTACTTTTGATAATGTTAGTGTGAACAAAGGTGTTATCTAAAGATTTATTAATGAACTTAACCCATCATTTGGAATTTTATTTTTTCATCAACGTTGTGTATGTCATATTATCAATTTAATTGTAAAAGCTAGATTATAACATATAAGTTATTATTTAAATAAAATTAGACATGTAATAAATTTTATTACCGTGTCACCGGCAAGAAAACAAGCATTTAACAGTTTGTGTGTAGATTATGGCTTGCAGGAGAAAACATTTGCCACTGATGTAACACATAGATGGAATTCTACATATCTTATGCTACATTCGTGTGAAAATACGATAAAGTGATTTCATTATATTATAAAGGTAGGCATACATACGGACCCGAACATAATTTAGAAAATTGGGAATGGTCTCTTACATTTCACGTGAAAAAAATTTTAAAATCTTTTTTCGATGCTACAAAGGAATGTAGTAGGGTTTATTACCCTACATCTTCACTTATTTTACAACATTTTTTCTACATTTCACAAACATTTCATAAATACAGGAATTTGCCCTTTTTCTGACTTGATTTGCTCTATGGAGTTAAAATTTCGTAAATATTGGGAAGAATTGCCCTCTTTATTTATTTAGCTTCAATAATGGACCCTCGACATAATTTGAATGGCACAATAGCCACTGTAAAGGGGATTTTAAATTTCATGAATGTGGAATGATCACATGTGAATATAGAATCTACGTTATTTGAAATATATAATTATTATGCTGATAAAGAAGGTCGGTGTAGTTCTACTTCCCAAAATTTTTTTTTCAAGAAATATTTCAACTAATTCAGATAATTTATGGAATTTTTTGGAAAGCAATACAAGTGTTCCCTCGTTTAGTTCTAGTTCATCGACGTTTAGAGTGATAAATGTCAATGGTACAAATTTTGAAATTCCCTCCGAGTTAACTAGGTATATATGTGTGGACGTTCGCAGTGTGTTACCTGAAAAAGAATTACAGGAATTTAGTCTTCTAAATTGGTGGAGGTGTAATGAAAGACAGTAACCAATTGTATCAAAAATTGCACGTGATCTATTAACACCTCCGGTGTCTACGGTAGCATCGGAGGCTGCATTCAATTTAGATAGTCGAATTTTATCAGATGAACATTCAAGACTAAAAGAAGATATATTGTAGACTTTAATATGCTTAAAAGATTGAAAATGTGCGGAATTACGTGCTCAAGAACATGTTGACAGTATACTGGTCGAAGAGTTGCAGCAGATCCAAATATAGAATGTTGTAAGTTTTTAAAATAATAAGAAAAATTGTACACGAAATATTTTATTCGTGTACAATTTTAACTCCGCCTTCGTCATGTAGTCGGTCCCAAGCTCGAAAAAAGGAGGGTTGTTGTAAGTTGTAATTTGTATTTAATTTGTGATGCAATTTTATAAGTTGAAATTTTTATTTGATTTGTAACTCGTATAAATTATGCAATTTTTAATTTTTTTTAAGAAAATGTTAGATTCGTAATCTTGTTATTAAAAAGAAAAAAGAAAAAAAGAGCTGGCCAGGCTCGAGCTTGGCTCAACAAAGCCCGAGCCCAAAGCTTGAGCCGAGCTTTGTTTTTTGGGCCGAGCTTTTGCTTGGCTCGGCTCGGGCTCGGAAAAAGCTGGTTTAAAAAAGCTCGAGCTGAGCCCAAGCCTCGAGTTTCGGTTCGCGAGCGGCTCGACTTGACTCGTTGACATCCCAACGCGTAATCTTATCTTTCTTTTTCTTTATTCTTTTTCCCTCAAATGAATTGTTCAAAACTTTGAAAAATTAGAATTTTACCATTTACGTTTTGAAAATTCCCATCTCAATTATTATTATTATTAAGTTTATATCACTTCTAATATCTTATGATACGTGTCATTAATGTACTACTAATTCAATCAATGAACGTCACTGTATAGTAGAAAATCTATTGTTACACATAGATCTTACTACTAATTCAATCAATAAACGTCACTGTAAAGTAGAAAATCTATCGTTGCACATAGATCTTAATTTGTAGATGGTGCAACAAAGGAACCCACCACACTACCTACAAGAACTTGGCATGTTCCACAAGGACTAATAACCGACAAACATTCTTCGACACCCACTAATGACCAAGTCTAGTCATGAATCAACCGGACTACTATACAACTTTGATGTTAAAACTCAATATCAATTGCATAACAATCAGTAGGTTAAGCACTTCTTGAGCCTCCTTACCCATTATGAGTTTATTGGTAGTTTCAAATATACGAATATATGACATGATACAGTGACAAAATATGATCTTAATAGTCTTTAAGAGCATGATCCCACATTCCCATGATACCTACAAGGGAGACATTGTATGCCAGGCTCGCAATCATTTTCACATTCAGTACAAATATCAAAGTAAATGAAATTGAAACCTTATAACTCTGCAAATTCTCTCCAAGCAAATAATATAACTTAATTTGAGTCGAGTAAGTATATGACAGTGTCTTTAGGCTTTGTTTGTCTTCCTTTCTTTCACATTCCACCATATTATTTTTTCTACAGTACTCATTTTTAATCACACATTCTTTAGTAAATAATATTACATGTAAATAAAAAACTTTTATTTTTTTTTACCCACATATTTCAACATCAATTACTATTCTATAATACATTACTCACAAATAATGGGGCACAAACAAACACTTAATCACCACACTACTTGAATAAAAGGAAAAACATATGTTGTAGACGGTTTTAGATACAAGAAAATACTCTAGTGCACACAATTTGACAACAAAATCTATAGACAACTATTAAATGTCAACATCAACATTAAGAATGTAAAAATATTAATATCACAACATATAAAGGTGCCACTGATTAAGGTAAAGACACTTAAATCCTATCTAATTGCTCTTCAAAATCTAGATGAGCGTGGAAAAATGTATGCAAATTGCATTCGAGTTGCGTAACCTAAGTAATAGGACGGGATCAGTCAAAAATAGCTGCGATAATTATGGGAATAAGATGTCACGTGAAAACATTGCAGGATAAAACGGTTTTGTTTGAACAGTTTTTGAAATTATTTTATATCAATTAGAAAATTTTAAATTAAAATCAATTTATTTTATTTTTCAAATCAAATCATTACTTGCAATTTTATTTTATCTCAAATTACGATTCTAACGTTATAATACTTTGTCACATGACAATCAAGATATTGTTATTTATCATTAGTTATGATCATCGTTTCTCTAGGTGGTATCGTGGTAGTAAGCCTTCGATTCATTATTTAATGATGTTATGAAGTATTTTAATACATTGAACCAGCGGTGGCGTTAGTATATTTTATTTCGGTGGACAAAAATTATATAGAAAAATAATTATAAATATTACTATTATAATTATTCCGGATGTATTTTCATAATTTGAAAAGATTGTATAATTATGTCATTATCAATTTCATTAAATATATTTTCTCAATAGATAAAATACTGATTTGTTCTATTACTAAATCCTTACAAGAAATTGCTAACTAAAACCTTCCAAGAAGTACATGGAAATTGCACACATATCAGAGATGAAAATTGAATTCTCAATTTCCTTAGCTTCGGCTCCGGCTCCGGCTCCGGCTCCGGCTCCGGCGCTACTTACAACTACTCCAAAACAAAAAGTATAAGAAGAAAAAAAAATCGAAAAACCCCATAAGTAAACACAGAAAGACAAGTATGTCTCACTGAAAGAGAACCCAACTATTAATTCAAATAAAATGTTAGAATATAAATCAACATAATGCTACCCAGATCTAGATATCTTACAATAAACCCAATTCATGAAAAGCACACATTTCATTTTACCCCAAAAAAAAAAAAAAAAAATCACATATGCATGTATATTGTTCTTGGCTAGCATTGTCCGAAATCTAGGACTTGACTACTTTATCATCAATTTGGACGCCTCGAGTGGCGAACTCAAGCCCGATCACAATTTGATTTGAGATTGAACTCATTTCGAGTGAAACTCGATAATAAATTCGATCCGTCTACACCCGAATCACACACACACACACACACATATATATATATATAAGTGAACTTGTATGTATTGACGTTTTCCTTTGAGTATTATAATTTGTTAATTGCCTGTCTTAATCTCAATCCTTACCGCTTCAAATCTCACGTATTTCATCCAGAAAATCCCCATAAGTGCAAAATAGAACTTCATCAAATTTAAAAGAGAAAAAAATTGTTTAGGTGGTCTTGCCCAAGAGTGGCACCGCCACTGCATTGAACAATAATTCAAACATCACTGATGATAAATAATGTTATTTTTAACACTTTTGTGCTACGTAGCATTATTCATATAGAAATCATGCAAAATATTTTGTACCTAAAATTTTCCACTATAATAAATACAAGCAACCTATTCTACACACTATACTTGTAAAAATAGTACCGACGTCCCAACTCAAGATCATCATTTCTTGCAAATAATTACTTATCATTAATCTACACTCATCATTAGTCAACACAAAAAGCATATTCGAGAAATAAATCATTTAAATTGTAAATAGATAGATTTGAATGTATAGTTAAAAATTAAGTTTTGATTTTGATTTTGATTTTGATTTTGATAAAAATCTAAATTTTATTAGGAGTTTTGTAAAGTTCAATCACAAGTTTGAAATAAATGAAAAGTGGATCAAGCTTCTACTAACGGGAACTGCTATTTAGATCCACTTATATTATACTTTTAACATTATGTAAATTTACTTAAATAGACATATATAAAATTAAATATAAATATATCACTCGAAATTCATTCACTAATATTTATTTTCATAAAAATTCTTTTAGATATTTTTATATTTCTTTTAGAATTTATGTTTTTATCCCAGATTAATGTATATTAGGAATGTGACGAGGAAAGTGATCGCAAGGGCTAGACCAGCTATTCCAGTTGAGAATGAAAGGGTTAAAGGGACTTCCGATGGCAGGTGATGACATTGTTGTTCCTAATGCTTAGCTAGTTTAATTGATTTTTCATTTGTTTTCCTAGTTTCTATTGCTCTGGATGCTACACAAGAATTTAACTTTTATCCCTAAAATGTGAATATTGGTGATAAATTTATTAATATTGGATGAATACAGTATTTTTTTTAAAGAATAATGTTATTCATAGTGAAAACTATCGGTAGTCGTCATACGCGGCATACCTATGAAAGTATGTATCAAATAACATATTATCATGTATATATATTAAGAATGAGGGTTGAGGAGAAGCTTTTGAATACTCAATTCATGCTTATGTATTCAATTATATATCTAGCCCCTGTTTGGCTCAAATTTTAATTTGAATCAAAGTCGAACAATTAATATTAATTATAGCTGTTATGGATTTCACAAATTTTTAACCACATATTTCAAATACTTTTATCAAAATATACTAAAAATCTAATTTTAATCACCACGAAACAACCTCCTAATATACTCTTACTTAATTTTAGTTTTGTTAATAATTAATTAATAACATTAATTCATAACATATATAGCTATACATCCAATATATCCTTATTTAATTTTATTTTTTATTAATAATTAATTAATTCAATTCATTTAACATGAATTTTTTATAAAAAAAAATCAATTTTCTTTTCCATTTGTCAATAATTCCCTAAATTAATTTTTTTAATATTATACTAATTTTTACTAACGACTTTTATTATATAAATATAACCTAAGTTTCTTCCCTCTGTTGAATTAAGCAATTTAAAAAAGTAACATATATATTCTCTTATTTAAATGGTTGTTTCATTTGATTGTTTCACACATATTCTAACAACTAAATAATATATTTAATGCATATAGGGTGTTACTATATAATTTGATAAAATTTCATTTTTATGTTATATTTACCCTTTTAAAATTTATTTTAATTGGTAGTTATATGAATCCCAACGATACCTAAGTTTAGATAAAAATGGAATACCAAATGACAAGGTAATATTATTATCACTAAAATTTTTATTAACTACACAATATTATAATTGCAATAAACATTTATAATCTTTGCTCATTTCCACACAGAAGTCCTCAATTATTTTTCACTATATTCTTATTTGTTATCATTATATGAAACTAAATAAATTATTATAATATATGTGGAAATTATGAACCATCCACACACAATATTAACTGATTACAAATTTCAATATACAGAGAGAACATATGATGAAGGACGATGGAGAGAGCTTGTTGAGGCTATATTTTTAATTTCGTGCCAATGGAAAGCATGTAAAGGGGATTGAGCGATATCTATTCTTATAGTTAATAATTAATGTAAATAAACGAGAGAGGAGATTCGGGCTGCTTTATGTTAGTACATGCACTACGTAATAAATATAATTAAGATCATGATAGCTATAAAAATCGACATTTCTCATTCTAGAACTTTTCTCAATGAAAGCAATTTGTTGTGGGCTAAAGTTTCTTAAAACTCGAAAATAACTTAGATGATGCTTGCGTATATGAATGTATTCATGTCGAGCATTGGAGTTTTGGAGAAATTGATTTGCATGAGACAAATTCTATAAAAAAAATTAAAAAAAATAATCGTTTTGGTCTTTGAAATTTTTTTTATTAAACTATGATAAGTGTAGTTTCTACACTTATTTGCGATCCTAAACGATGATATTTTGTTATTCTTTGAATATATTAGTACCTAACTTGTTATTTATTGCTTTTATTAGGAAAATTTCGTGTTTCAAAGAAGAATTGGAAAAAAGAACGGAAAATGGCGAAAATGAAGCGAATCCAAAGCATGGGGACCAAAGTATAAATATCTAATTGTTGATCTGGACCACAAAAGATAATATGAAGATTGATAGGAGTCAATTGAATGCAAATTGGAGTAAAAACGAAAAGCGATATGATCAGAGTATTACCATAAATCGACTTCCAATCATATAAGATATCTTTGAGAGTTTTGAAATTTCGTGTTTCAAAGAAGAATTGGAAAAAAGAACGGAAAATGGCGAAAATGAAGCGAATCCAAAGCATGGGGACCAAAGTATAAATATCTAATTGTTGATCTGGACCACAAAAGATAATATGAAGATTGATAGGAGTCAATTGAATGCAAATTGGAGTAAAAACGAAAAGCGATATGATCAGAGTATTACCATAAATCGACTTCCAATCATATAAGATATCTTTGAGAGTTTTGGTCAACTTTAGACCCATTTTTCAGATGGAGAACGTTTGAATTGGAAAAATTGTATTTCTAAAAGAATTGTAGCTCTTTTAACTAACTTTTCAATGAACTTTGAATCACTTAAATTGGACACTGAAAGAGAAAGTTATGACCAAAATACTGAAGGTTGTATAGAGACAAAATTATGTGTGCATGAAGGCAACTTTCCTTATTTGATTCAAACACTTTTGGAAGACAATTCAGATGTAAATTTTGACTTAATTTCATCATATAAATACAAGATATGGGCAGCAATGAGAGGGTCTCTATCTTGCCTCTTCATACATAAAAGTTTCATCAAATTTATCAAGAACAAGGGGGCCAATTACTATATTTTAAGAGAGAAGATCAAGCTATAGTAAGGAATTGAAGCTCAATTACATCAAAATTTTGAAGAATTCAACTTTGAACTTGAAAATTAATATGTTTTATATTATTTCATGATCCGGGTGATATTTTTATAGTATTCTTCTTGTAATTTATATATTAATATGTTAGGCTAGTTTCTCATTATATTGGATGAATGATGAACCTTATTGTTTGTTTATTTTAATTCAAGAC
>NW_019230541.1:148415-183478 GCF_002742605.1 Olea europaea var. sylvestris
ACGGGTTTCCAATCAAATTTGACTAAAATTTCTTATGGGTTTATTTTATTGGCGCGTTTCCAATCAAAATTGACTCAAATTTAAGTTTGATTTTGTTCGTTAGTGGGTTTCTAGTCAAATTTGACTAAACTTCCGCTTAGGTTTATTTCATTGGTGCGTTTTCAATCAAATTTGACTAAATTTACAGTTGAGTTTTATCATTGGCGCGTTTCCAATCAAATTTGATTAGAACTTCCACTAAATTTTGTTCATTGTCACGGTCAAATCAAATATGACTACAAATTTATCTGAGTTTTGTTAAATGACGCGCTTTCAATCAAATTTGAGTATATTTTCATCTGGATTTTTTTCATTGATGCACTTCTAATAAAATTTGACTAAAATTTCACATGAGTTTATTTCATTGGAGCGTTTCCAATCAAATTTGACTAAAATTTCAGTTGAGTTTTGTTCATTGGCGTGTTTCGAATCAAATTCAACTAAAATTTAGTCTGAGTTTGGTTCATTGGCCCATTTTCAATCAAATTTGACAAAAATTTCGTTTGCCTTTTGTTCATTGGCGGGTATCCAATCAAATTTGACTATAATTTCTCATGGGTTTAGTTCATTAGCTCGTTTCCAATCAAATTTGAGTCAAACTTAAATTTGATTTTGTTAATTAGCAGGTTTTCAGTCAAATTTGACTAAAATTTCGTTTAGGTTTAGTTTATTGGCTCGTTTCTAATCAAATTTGACTAAAATTTCATATGCGTTTCGTTCATTTGCGAGTTTCTAATTAAATTTGACTAAAATTTCACCTGAATTTTGCTTATTGGCGTGTTTCCAATTAAATTTGACTAAATTTTCGCTTATATTTAGTTCATTGGCATATTTTAATCAAAATTGACTAAATTTTTAGTTGAGTTTTATCATTGGCTCGTTTCCAATAGAATTTTATTAAAATTTCACGTGGGTTTAGTTCCTTGGCATGTTTTCAATCAAATTTGACTAAAATTTAGTCTAAATTTTGTTCATTAGCGTGCTTCAGATATAATATAACTGCAATTCCGTCTTAGTTTTGTTAAATGGTGTGTTTTCAATCAAATTTGAGTAAAATTTCATCTGAATTTTGTTCATTTGTGCGCTTCTAATCAAATTTGACTAAAATTTCACATGAGTTTAGTTCATTAACGCGTTTCCAATCAAATTTGACTAAAATTTCACCTAAATTTTGTTCATTGGTGTGTTTCTAATCAAATTTGACTAAAATTTCACCTGAATTTGGTTCATTGGAGCGTTTCCAATCAAATTTGATAAAAATTTCATATGCGTTTTGTTCATCGACGGGTTTCCAATCAAATTTGACTAAAATTTCTCGTGGGTTTAGTTCATTAGCGCGTTTTCAATCAAATTTGCTTTTGTTCATTAGCGGGTTTTTAATCAAATTTGACTAAAATTCCACTTAGGTTTAGGTCATTCACGCGTTTTTATTCAAATTTGGCAAAAATTTCATCTACGTTTTATTCATCGACGGGTTTCCAATCAAATTTGACTAAAATTTTACCTGGATTTAGTTCATTGGCGTGTTTGCAATAAAATTTGACTAAATTTTCAATTGAGTTTTATCATTGGCGCGTTTCCAATTGAATTTTACTAAAATTTCACATGGGTTTAGTTCATTGGCGTGTTTCCATTCAAATTTGACTCAAATTTAAATTTGATATTATTCATTAGCGGGTTTCCATTCAAATTTGAATAAAATTCCGCTTAGGTTTAGTTCATTGGCGCATTTTTAAACAAATTTGACTAAAATTTCATCTGTGTTTCGTTCATCGATGGGTTTTCAATCAAATTTGACTAAAATTTCACCTGAGTTTTGTTCATTGGCATGTTTTCAGTCAAATTTGACTAAAATTTCGGTTTGTTTAGTTCATTGTTGTGTTTCTAATCAAATTTGAATAAATTTTGAGTTGAGTATTATTATTGCCGCATTTCCAATGGAGTGTTACTAAAATTTCATATAGGTTAAGTTTTTTGCCATATTTTCAATCAAATTTGACAAAAATTTACTTTGAATTTTGTTCATTGGCGCGCTTCAGATCAAATATGACATGACTACAATTTCATCTGAGTTTTATTAAATAGCCCGTTTTTAATCAAAATTGACTAAAATTTCACATGAATTTAGTTCATTGGCGCGTTTCCAATCAAATTTGACTAAAATGTCTCCTGAGTTTTGTTCATTGGCATGTTTCGAATCAAATTTGACTAAAATTTCTCATGAGTTTAGTTTATTGGCGCGTTTTCAATTAAATTTGATTCAATTTTAAATTTGTTCATTGGCGAATTTTCAGTCAAATTTGACTAAAATTCTGCTTAGGTTTAATTAATTGGCGTGTTTCTAATCAAATTTGACTAAATTTTGAATTGAGTTTTATCATTAGCGCGTTTCCAATAAAATTTTACTAAAATTTCACATGAATTTAGTTATTTGGCGCGTTTCCAATCAAATTTGATTAAAATTTCGTCTACATTTTATTCATTGGCGCGCTTCAAATCAAATATTATTACAATTTCATCTAAGTTTGTTAAATATCGCGTTTTCAATCAAATTTGAGTAAAATTTCATCTTAATTTTGTTTATTGACGCGCTTCTAATCAAATTTGACTAAAATTTCACATGGGTTTAGTTCAATGGCACGTTTCCAATCAGATTTGGCCAAAATTTCACCTGAGTTTGGTTCATGAAGCGTTTCCAAACAAATTTGACAAAAAATTCATCTGTGTTTTGTTCATCGACGAGTTTCCAATCAAAGTTGATTAAAATTTCTCGTGGGTTTAGTTCATTGCAAATTTAAATTTGATTTTGTTCATTAGCGGGTTTCCAGTCAAATTTGACTAAGATTCCGCTTAAGTTTAGTTCATTGGTGCATTTTCAATCAAATTTGACTAAAATTTCATCCGAGCTCATGGAGAAGCAAGCTGACAAAAATCCTAGCTTAATTAGGATAAAAGTTAGATAATTATAATAAGATGTTTAAAGTAATAGATTTTTTCTTTTTATTTTGATATTTTGTTTAGAATATGATTTCTTTTCTTTATTGATTAGAATAGTATTTCTAATTTCTTCTAGATTAGGATTTAACAATGATGATTTGAGTCTTCATACCAATTCTTTTATATTGAAGAGGGCATCACTAAACATTATAGCAGGAGATGAAAATGTGAAGAATCGAAAATAGCTAAAGAATGGACTCAAGAATGAAAAACCAAAGCATGCTTCGATTATGAAGAACTATTGTGTAAGAATTATCTGTAAAGAAAATAGAATGAGCATGATACAAGCAAAATTGACTTCAAACAATGGAATTAGAGAATATAATGTTTATCAAGCACATCGGAAAATTAAAATTTCCTTAATATTAGTATTAATAGAAATTTTTGAATATTCTCCTCCGAATTGATTAATTTTCTTTTTCTTCAACCAAACTCGAGGACAAATTTCATTCAAGTGGAGGGGATTGATACAGTACACTACAACTACTAAATTCTTACTACAATTATGTTTCCCAGCAGTTTATCTTTCAATTATGTTTATCTATTTAGTTGTGATGGGTTTTTTATATTTGATTAGAATCATAATTCTCATTAGTTTCAATTACCTAATGCTATTAGAAGCAGTAAATAATTTGCCCATAAATATAAGAGTATTGTACACTTTTCATATCGATCAATCATTATTCAATCAATAAAAAGAAAGTTATTCCTACATATTTCTTATTTCAATTCTTATTATAAAAATTTCACAACGCTTCCGCATCACATAATGTTAAGAGCTTTCCTTAATAAAACACTCTCATCCTTAATCTTTTTAGCCGCAAAAACTAAAAAATTTATTGAAATCGGAAGTCGAAAAATTTGTGGACATCAATCTCATCAGTTCGGTAAGTTTATATACACAAATTTAATCTTATTTTCGTTAAATTATTGTATGTTTAAATCGATAAATTATATTTCGACATTTAATGGTAATGTAGATAAAAAAATTTAATAGATCTGTAATTTTTTAAGCATTTGACTAGAAAAAATTCATCTGCATATATGTCGAAATAGCCCGGAGCGTGCCGATGATTCGACTGTTTGACCGGCTGTTAAACATTCGGTCAAACAGCCAAACAAACAGTCGATCAAACAGTCAACTGTTTAGCCGATTGTTTGACCAACTGTTTAACAGTCGGTCAAACAGCCGACTGTTTGTCAACTGTTTTCTTTTTTTCCCCCCTTTTTGGTTATTTTTATTGCTGTTGATATTTTTCTTGTAATTAAAAATTCTGTTTCGACATGCAGATATGGTTATAGTCCCAGTTTGTGACTTTGGTGATTTCGAATTGGACGAAAGAGATCAATGCGTATGGAAATAGACAAGTGCTAAACGTGGTGTTATCGCAATTTTCATATCATCATGTACATCGTATACAGAACTCTATAATGATTTACAGAACAAGTTGAATGTTGATCCTTCTCAGTACAATATGGAATTGAAATTTAAATTCAACGAGCATGCATTAGTTCCGATTTTACCTATAATGATTTCTTCTGTTGATGAAGTGAATTATATGATTGAATTGAACAATAAGCACACGACTCCTCTTTGTGTGACTTTAGTAAGGAAGGATATCGTCGAAGATGAACAAGTAGACTCGGGAGGTGGGGATCACAATGCTAATTATTTTTGGGATACGGTGGAGATAGCTCGTGAAGATGATGTGGTTATTCCAGAGATAGTTGCACACAGAATCCCCTCCGCAGCTCGTGACAACGAGAATGAAAATGTAAATTCTTTTACAAACGAGGACTTGATTGCTTTATCCCGACACAGACATGAGTTAGGTGGGACCTAGGGGGCTAAACGAGTGAACCGGCCTCTAACTCTTCATGTGTGATTCCCGATAATGAGGATTTGTATGTCGAGCAACTGTTTGTAGGGGTAGCAAATGGGCCGAGCGGCTCGTCGGCTCGCGAAAACGGAGCTCGTGGGCAGCTCGAGCTTGTAAAAACACGAGCACAAGCCAAGCGGGCCGATTCGATGGGAGCTCGTTAATAAAGTGACCGTTTCGATCACTGAAAATTTATTTATTTATTTATTTTAAATTTATGACCATTAACGGTCACTGAATTTTTTTAGTGAGTGTTTCGGTCCTTTAATTTTTATTTTATTTTTTTTCCTCTTCTTCTTCTATAAATAGTGGCATTTAGCTACAAAATTTTCTACAATTCACTCTCAACTCTCAACTGTCAATTCTCTTTCTCTCAACTCTCTTGTATTATGTTGATAGTTGTGCAATTTTTATATACAATATCTAATTTTCATTTCTCAGTTCTCACTATATTTATTGAAATTTCATCCAATTTTCATTTCTCCCTACATTTATACAATTATTTTTTTACTAGTTATTACTTATTACAATTAAACAAATTGATTCACGCTAAGGTGTGGGAGGAAACGAATCGCCTATGACACCGCAAAGTCAATTTCGGAATCAATTTGAGGGTCTAAATGACGTATCCCTACTTGAAGATATTTCAGATTTGGATCTTCATCATCATGTAAGCGGCAATCCAAATTATCCAATTAATTTGGATGATGTTGACATCCCCGAATTGGAACACGATCAGGAAGAAGAGGCTGAATTAAACATTCTTGATACGAGGGGAAAGCAAAAGGGGAAAAAACAAGTAAAATGTTGGGATCAATTTAAGTTGATTTCAACGGGAAAAATCATCAATGGAGTCTCAGAATCCAAAGCAGTATGTAAATACTGTCAACAAAGATTGGCATGGCAAAGAGGAATTGGTACCACCCATCTCAACCACCATTACAAAGTATGTGCGGCCAAACACGGACTTATTCCAGGCTGTCAAACACAATTGCAATTTAGTAGTCCAGACACCGTGATTCTGTTGCACCCCTATCTACATGAGTGTATTCAGAGGAGTGAGCTCGAATCGAAATGGTGAAGCTTGTTACTGGTGCTGAGTTGCCTTTGGCATTAATTGACAATCAACACTACATCTTGTATGTGAAAGAATATCTACAGCCAAGGTACGTTGGGGTAAGTCGAAACACTCTTCGTTCCAATACAATACAATATTTTACTGAAACAAAACAATAATTAATTATGGATTTGCAAAAATATAGGGATGTCATATCTTTAATTTCGGATATATGGGAAGGGATTAATAAAAGAACATATATAGCTGCAACTGCACATTATATAGGCCCACTTTGGTGCATGCAGAAAAAAATTATTGCTTTTAAAATTATTGAGTTTCCTCACAAAGTTAATAATATATTTAAAGATATTATTAGTATTGTTAGAGAATATCATTGTGAAAGTAAAATTCTTTCATTTACTTTCGATAATGCTAGTGTTAATAAAATAGTTGCCGATAAATTGCATAGGGTACTTCAACCTGATTTTGGTGAGTATTTGTTTCATATTCGTTGTGTATGTCATATTTTGAATTTAATTGTCCAAGATGGTTTAAAATATATAAATGATGAACTTCAAAATATTAGGAACACACTAATATATATCACAATCTCCCCAAGTAGAAAACAAGCATTTGAAGATTATTGTGCCGAAATAGGAGTGCAAAATGCTAAAACATTTGTTAGCGACGTATGTCATAGGTGAAACTCTACTTACTTGTTATCAAAGTTATGTGAAGATTCTGAACATTTAATAACTGACTTTTATAACAATGACATGTTAGAAGTGATGACAATGGTATGTTGATTGAACGTGATTGACAAATAGCTTTGAAAGTTAAAAGATTTTTAACATCTTTTTATGAAACCACTAAAATTTGATCGGGCATTTACTCTCCCACCAACTGTATGGTGCTTGAACATCTTTATATAATTGCAAGAACATTTCATAATTACAAAAATGACCCTGATTTTAGTGAAATTATAATTTGCTATGGAATTAAAATTTAGAAAATATTGAGAAGACTTGTCTATGTTATTTCATTTAGCATGCGTGATGGACCCTTGATATAATTTATCAGGAACTAAATATATAATTGATCAAATTTCAAACACCTTAACATTTGATACACCTATTACATATAGAAATGTATGAATTATATGCGAACCGAATGGGTACCAATATTATTCGGGTACCATCTGCACCTTCTCCTTCCGCTGAAATTGAAGATGAAGATGCGAAAATATTTAATTTATTTCAAGGCATTAATTCGTATAGATATGATTCATCTGCAATGTGTTCATCTACTGCCACTGCCATATTGTCTACATCTGTATCTCATTCTCATCAAACATCTACGGGCTCAAGCCATAATGCATTGTCTGCTGGATTAATTGATTATTTCAACCAAAATATGTCAACAAATAAAACAATTAAAAAAAGTTCAGATGAAGTAATTGAATTTTGGCGAAGATATGAACGAAGTTGGCCAGTTATATCTGCGATTGTAAAAGATCTGCTGACACCTCCGATTAGCACTGTTACTTCAGAGTCTGCTTTTAGTGTAAGTACAAGAGATTTGAGCGAGGTCAGGAGCCGACTGAAAGAAGATATTTTAGAAACGTTAATGTGCGTTAAGGATGGGCAGGACGCTCATTTTCGACTACAAGATAAATATGCCGAAATTGCATGTCGTCAAGTAAGTGATATTTGATTTAATTATATTGATGAAACTTTTCTTTTCTTATCGTTACTTTTATTTCTTTTTAAAAATTTGTACACGCTACAATAAATTATTCGTGTACAATTTTTAACTCCGCCTACTAAAAATTTAAATAGCTGGTCCCAAGTCCGGATAAAGGAGGAGGATTTATATTTTATCTATTTTAAAAAGAAAAATAAAAAAAATAAAGACTTCATTTTTATTTTTTTTCTATCTCTTTTAATTAAAAAAAGAAAAAAAAATTCTTTACACCAATTTAGTTAAATTTTTGTTAGTACTTAGTATTATTATTACTATATGTCTACATTTTAAATTCTTTTTTCGAACAACACTGTGCGTACTTTTGCATATAATTTTCGAAATAAATTCCTTCTGAAAATTGAAAGGATAATCGAATGATTGCCCTTTCAATTGTTAGAAGTCTTTCACTTTGAAAATTATATATAATCTTCGAAGTGAAAGACTTCTATATAATCTTCGGAGTGAAGACTTCTGACAATTGAAAGGGCATTCAATTACCCTTTGAATTTTTAGAAGGGATTTACTTCGAAAATTATATGCAAGGAGACGCGCAGCGTTGCTTGAAAAAATAATTTTTAATACTGTTTCAAAATTTCTTTAAAAAATTGAATACGAACAAACAAACAAACAACACAATTTTTAACTCCGCCTACTCTAAATTTAAGTAGCCGGTCTCATGCCCGGATAAAGGACGAGGGTTTAAATTTTTTACCTAATTTTTTATATAAAAAATTCACGATCTAAAAATTAAAATTATTTTTTTATTTTCCAATTTACCTGTTTGTTTCCACTTTTGGACGAGTCGAGCTCGGCTCGGTGAAACGAAAAAAGATTTGAAAGAAGCCGTGCACCTAATTGCACTGAAATACAACTTCGAGTTTAGAGTGAAAAAATCGAATAGGTTGTTGTTGACGGCATCATGCGTAGATGATAGTTGCAATTGGCGTCTGCGAGCAACAAAGATGGACACGAATGAGTACTTCGTAATTCGCAAATATACAGGAGAACATTCTTGTGAAGTGGGAGTTTGTCGCAATGATCATAGGCAAGCCCGAACTTCATTTATTGGTCGACAGATAATGCACAAGTATCAGGATCCACGGACAATAACGATGTTCGTCGAGAGTATGGAGTAATCATGAGCTACCAGAAGGCCAAAGAATGCGCGCTAGAGGATTTAATGGGCTCAACAGAGGAAAGCTATGCTAAATTGGTTAGGTATTGCCATAACATGGAGAAAACTAATCCTGGCTCGGTATTTTTTATTGAGACGGAGGTCGAGAACTGCTTCAAATTCTTCTTTATGGCTCTTGGACAATGCATTCAGGAATTTCGAAATGCTATGCGACCCCTAATTCTAGTCGACAGTACAACTTTGAAATCCAAATACCAAGGCAAGTTGATTATTGCTACATGTCAAGATGCTATTATCAAAATTTACCCTCTTGCATTCGGCATAGTTGATAACGAGATGATCTGTCGATGCGTTGGTTCTTCACAATGGAGACCCCCATCTCTATCACCCTCTCGATCACCGTCTCCATTAACCCATTGCCTACCGGCTATATCACCTCGAAGTGCTACAATCTCATTCGACAAATCTTTGACCTTTCCTACCAACTGTCGTCACAAATCATCAACCCTCTCTATCATCTCTCGACGCAGCCCGTCGACCTGTCCCGTTATAAATCTGCTCAGACGGGCATACAAATCATCAAAATAGTACCCCTGACTATGTGCGAGAAATCCACGGAAAAGGTCTCTAGACGAGGGTGGCGGAGGAGATGCCCTCGGCAGCATCCCCGGTAGAGGACGAGATGTCCTCGGCGAAGGTGGTGATGCCCTCGACAGAGGTGATCGTCGATCAACTGGATCACGCTCCTACACAAGCAACAACATTACAAATTATTAACTTAATCTGTAACTGCTAACTCATACAAAAAGGAAATCAACAGATTTTATTCAATTCGCTCACCCAATCTTAATCGTGGATCAGATCAGACATCTGGTAGTCTTAGGTGTGCGAAACGCCTAATTCATGCACAAGACCCTGAGCCTCCTACTCCATCGACGGCGTCAACTCAGTTATGACTTCAAACTGACATATTAACATCAGAACTAGTTAACGATCATGCAATCATATGTTAAATCACGCACAATATAAATTATAAATGCATAATATTCATCTGAGGGTCGTCGAGGATAGCCGATAACTGTTTCCCAGTGGACATCCCTCCAACAGATATGCTCTCCAATGGTGCACCGAGGGCAGTGTATCTCCCTCGCCTCGCAAAGCGAGCACCCAATATGGGGACGGTCTCATACGCCCATATCTGCAACACATACAATTATTATATATAAATTCAATATGAAAATAATTTTAACATTCATTATGTTAACCATTTACCTGCACCGCCAGGAGCAATCCATAGGTGTCGTACTTACGCATGGCTCACTTTGGCTTTGAGTGCGATCTGGTGAAGACGTGTACGATGTCCTCAAAACATCTTCAGCCCCACGGATAGTCGTCGAAATGATCGATGTCATCAACGATCTCCAGATGGAAGAGGTCGATCGCAGTCTTCTTAGGGTGACACCACACCACGCTCTCAAGAATGTGGACTAGACCTAACTTCAATCTGTCTAACATCTGATCACACCTCGTGATTGTGTCCAACAGCTATGTAAGAAGCATAGTTCCCTGTCCCTCGAAGTAAGCGTCATGAAGTCTATGTCTTCTCTGAATCTCATCACCAACTGCATCATCGCTCGTAATCTTTAATCTCGTGATCAGAGCAAACTCGAACATCGAAAAACTGGCGACTTTACCCCCGATTGCGAAGTGGAGGGTATTGCCGTCGACTGGACTCAGCAATCGACATAGAAGTGCTTCAATAATCTGACCCAAGTACTACAGATCTCTCAACGGGTACAAGGGTCATAGGAAAGACTGACACAACACATCAGCACGTTGATCATCGAGCAGCTCTAACACAGCAGTGAAACAGTCAAAGCTACTATTCCACATAGTTTTGTCTGGCATCTGTCTCAACTCTGCGTCAAGATGATAATTCATCCTATAAAAATTCAAAATGTTATAACATTGTACAAGTGATAATAGAATAAAGCATAATAACAGAAAATTTAGCGAACGAAATTGTAACTACAATACACAAGACGCAGATTCATAATAATTAAAATCATCAATAATGTAAATTTTTTTATCCTATTATCAATAATGTCAATTTTTCTCAATTATCAATATGTTTTTAATCAATTCATTTTCAAAAAATATTTAAATTCGAAGAACGAAAATAATATTATTTATAAAAAACTAATAATAAAAATAAAAATAAATATTAAATTTCAAATTAAATTTTCAACAATTATTTCAAATTAAAATTAAAAAATTAATTAAATTTGATCAACGAAAAGAATATTATCCAAAACTATTAATAAAATTAAAAGTAAATAATTTATTTAAATTCGACGACTAAATAAATTATTATTTATCAAAAACTAATAATATAAAATAAATATTAAAATTCCAAAATTTATTTCAAATTACAATTAAAAACATTAATTAAATTTGATGAACGAAAAGAATATCATTCAAAACTATTAATAAAATTTAGAATTAAAAGTAAATAATTTATTTAAATTCGACGACCAAATAAATTATTATTTATCAAAGACTAATAATAAAAATAAATATAAAATTTAAGTTCACAATTAAAATAATTATTTCAATTCGATGAACGAAAAAAATTATTATTTGTCAAAAATGAGGAAATAAAAATAAATATTAGAACAAAAATTAAGCGTAAAATTTTATTTAAATTTATTCGTAACAATTTTATTTAAATTCGACGACTAAATAATATATTATTTATTAAAAACTAACAATAAAAATTATTTAAAATTAAATTATTAAATTATATGTTAAAAAAAATTAGGCTGAAAAAAAAAGAGTGGGCCGACTGTTTAACAGTCGGGTTTTACCCCAGCCAACGTCCTAACGCCTTTCTCGTCGAAAAATCATCATTTCCGGCAAGAAAAACTTCCAAATTTAAAAAACTAACCATTAAAACACAATATAAACCCTATTTTACACATATAAACAACAATTTATTGAAATAATCTCCCACAAAAGGATCACACACCTTTTACCAAAATCTAAACACTAATCCAACCAAATATTCAATATAATAATGGTTACCTTAACAAGAAGTAATTCGTCGGCGATGGACTAGCAATTTCTCCGATCGACTGGAAAGCGACCTTTTTTTTCAGTTTTGTGAGAAGCCAATTTATATTTTGGGATTTTAAACTTTAAATTCAATTTTATTTTATTTTTAATTAAAAAGGCGGTCAAAGGTCACTTTGGAAATAGGAATGGGTTATCCGGTCATTTCCAACAATTTCCTCCTAAAATAATCATTTGCAAAGTTTTCGGAATTCCAAATTGATTGGTGAGATATCAAATCATGGAAATCATAATTTAAAAGCTTCAATTTCGCATTCCTTTAACTTCATATCATGATTCCCAATTAGGAGCTGAAAAATTATGATTCTCAAGAATCCAATTACCACCAAAAGTGATGGACCCCAATGTCAAATTTAATTCCACTCAAAAATAAAGTGAAGGGCAAGTGACCGAACGGAGTAATAGATATCAATATACTGAAGAATAAATAAAATGAGATCTCTACCTGACAAAAACAGAGAATGAACAACTGAACTTATGAAATTGAGTGTCCTTCTGCCAGTTTCCACGTTCGAGATCAATTGTGCTCCCTGACTTTCTGTCTTGCACTTCAACTTTCTTAAGCAATCCTCATTACAATGATTGAAAGATTTTGCTTGCAATAGTATCGTTACTTCAGCTAGCTTGTGTCCCTGACCAACCACTGGTTTTGAACTTTCATCTTCATATGCAATAATCTCACATCTATTGAACTTTATGATTTGGTCTAAATTCAACCATCTAACATCTGTTTCCCCAATAAATTTTACACATCCATAACCAACCCTGCCAGCAGTAAAGTCTTGAGCTCTGCTGCAAAAGCCTGGACTTATGAATTCCCAAGTATCCAGTTCACTCAAACAAGGCTCCGTATAATAATCAGAAGATCGCAATGTTGGTAAAGAATCTTCAATGTCACGTAAAACCCTACATGACAGAGCATTATCTTCACTGTCCAGAGAAATTCTTCTTCTCTTATATTGTGATTGAAGAACGAGAATAGGGTTGAATATTCCTACATCAACTTCCATTGTTGGGTCCAATCAATCCAGACTATGAATTTGTAGTCAACTAAAATATGCCGCAGGGCCCTGATAACAGTATATACAACTCATATTAGAAAAAAGCCATAATTTAAATGAAAAATATCCAGATCCACTAAATAAGTGACAATTTATCGTTAAAACCCACCCCCTCCCTTAAAATTTCGGGTGAAGAAGGGGTATAAAACTTGAGGACTTGAACAATTCATTCCTCAAAAAAATAAATAAATAAAAAGACAAACAGACTATTGTTCAATAATTCACACCGCTTTAATTTCGAAACCCTTTTTCTCTGAGTTAAATAGTTGCTGCTCTTAATAAGCTACAATAATATTTGAAAGTCACTCTGATCCCAATATTCCAAATCAATTTGCAGCAGAACGACACATCTACAATGCAGGCATCCATTGGACATCATACCAAACTAAAACCATACTCCTTTAGATGAAACACTAGAATTACCAAATCAAGGAGCTATATATTCGCAGCACTGCATTTAGAAATGAAAATATATATCAGACTCAATTTGCGGATTCGTATAGGCCTTAGTACCATGTACTAAAACGACAAAGCCCAAATTGACAGCAAATTTTATTAAATCAGAAGTATAGAAATGGAATAGACCCGTTTAGCACAATTCGGGTTGTCGGGCTCCGATTTTTCGTTTTCACTGCGAGAGAAAGAATACCGCTCGCCCGGAGAGACAACTGCGGAAGGGGTTTAGAAGTTGCATAGAACTAATTGTTACCGTTAAAGCAATTTTCAATTTTGACCTCCAGGCTTTGAGTCAGTTGACATTCTGCCCACATTTTTCCATCGTAGCCATGAGCGTAATAGTAAGTCAAATTAGAAAGAATTGACGAGTTATTTTATCTAATTTAATTTATCAACTTATTTAAATGTAGCTGTGATTTATCATCTGAAATCATATTACGATGCTTACGAAAAGATATCTAATTCCATGACGAATGTGAATTTATCAAATCAGAACTCGTTGATTGCCATTTTAGCCCTTTGTCCAATTACATAATTCAATTATGAAAATTTATTCTCTTGTTTATTTATAGAGAATTGCTCGTTGCATTAAATCATCATCTACTTTTTATTTAACCAAAACCTTGAAATGGAATATAAAAGTAGGGTAATTAACAAAAAAATGTCCCCATCGTTATCGTTTTAAATTTGACATTCGCACCTTCTTTTCAAATATTTCTTGCAAAATTGATCCTTTCCGTCAATTCCGCTATGAAATAAATGCATGGAATTCACTCACATTATTTGAGAAGGTTAATCAGTCAAGTCACTTCTTTTTATTTTTTTATTTTTTTTGAGAAAAGATTCTTGTATTACTAGACTAGATTGTAGAGAGGTTTATCTTGACCATTCATAAATACAAAAGTTTAATTGGAACATGACAAAATCCCAAGAGTGAATAAACAACGCCAAACCCCACTTCTCCAAAATCTTCCAAAATGAAGAAGCCACCCCTTGAATCCATTCCACTACAATCTTCCCACTGCCATTCCGATATCGACAAGATCAATGTCGACAATGTAAATTTTATTTTCAATTCCTAAAATGGGTCGTGGTTTTTTATAAATCAATTTTACTTTGAGCAGTTGACCTGTGTTGAATTAATAACCAATTTGTCGAGGCCTGTATTGAAAAGGACAATGGCATTATTAATCTCTTCATTGCATCTACCTTCATTGCCATTGTGTCGGGTTTGAGTGATGAATACCATTTTTCCAAACAAAAATGAACTTCTTAGCAAAACTTTATTAAAGAAGCCAAAAGACCGTGAGACCAAAATCCACAATTTAGGTTGTCAAATGGGTTGAGCCCATTTTTATTTTGTTTTTATATTTTATTTAACATTAGTATGATAAGTTCTGCATGTTAATTTACATGATAGTAAATTAAGTGAACATGAAATGGTTATTTACCGATTTAGTTAGAGCAAAATATCTTGTTCATCATATCTTTGGATGGATGAATTATTTAGTCTCTGTTTGGATGAAAATATAAATAAATATTTTTAATTAAACTTTGATAAAAGTTGGTTAAATGTATAATGATAAAAGTTGTGAATCTCATAAAATATATTATTAAAAATGAGTTTTGAAAAAAAAAAAAAATATATATATATATATATATATAATTATCATGTTGCAAGATACACTTTCAAATTACACAATAAACTTGTGGAATCCTTTCAAAAATCACATGGTCACATTTCTGACCATCTAATAAATTTTTGTAACAAATAATAACAAATGGTTATGGTCATAATAACAAATAATTTATGGTCACAATTACGTATTAGTCATAAATCACAAAATGTCACAATATGCAAAATGTGAATAGCAATAATAATTTAATCACAAATCACACATTTTTATAGATTACTACTTATTTATCGATTACAAATTATCAAATTAACTAGTTACAATTATCAATTAACTGGTCACAAATTACTCTTTATCTCCTCCACCTCATCTCACCTATTCACCATTGTGGGCACCATCAAAATTGATGTCGCCATCGCCACCTTGTATCCGTAGTCCACCTAACCCCACCCCAACTCACCTCTTCTCTTCATTCTTCACATGACTTTCCCCTTACACCATCGCAAGATAGCCATTGGTTTTTGTTCGAGTGAAACCCATAAGCGCACAGGATCTTTGTACAAGTAATAAGATATGTGAGTTAAGAGTATCATTTCCACGAGGAATAATGTCTAATTTGTAGTTTAATATCTACAATTAAATTTCAAGAAATATAAAATCAAAAGAGTTTTGATTTGTATGTTTTCTATACTAATCCTAACTAACAAAGCAAATAAGCTATTTATCTAATATGTCAGTGTTTGTATTGGAATCGTGAATCCCTCTATTGCTATTTAATTCAACTCTTAACTCATAATATAGTAAATTCGTATATTCAAGATAATCAATAATACACTTTTATTCAATATTACTTTCCAAGATATATTAAATCTATGTTTAACACAGTCCAATCATATATTTAGTTCGAATTCATATGTAAAACATGCATTGATTCGTAGGATTTATTACACGTAATTGGACGTGCCACAGATATTATTCCTAATATCTATTGCCCATGTGTTAATTTTGCCACATTCTAAACTTATTATCAGTACTCTTACTTACAATAAGCAACTTACTATTTAATTGGTGATCAAGCAATCAAATAGTTCAATGGGAATGCAAAACTAATCAAGAAAAATCATGAAATACTATATTATTTGTCTTGAATTAAAATAAACAAACAATATGATTCATCATTCATCCAATACGAGGGAAAAACCTAGCCAATTATCCTAATTATTAAATTATACAAGAAGTAATAAAAAGACATCACCTATAACGAAAAATATGAAAGAAGGTAGAGAAATCCACTTTCTCGAATGAAACTTGATTTTGGATAAATAATTTTCAAGAATCTTGCACAATTCCCTTGATGTTGATGATCAAGCATCGTTCTTCGCCTCCAAAATATGTTGAATCTATGAATTTTTAGGTCTAATGGAGATTTTCAATGATAAAAATTAGATCTCCCACTTCCTGGACGGATTATGGTATTTAAAGGATGCCCAAAATATGGTTACCAAAGTATAGTTTCAATTGGAAAATGAAACGAAATCTCGCCTTGGAGAAGTACTATTTTAACGACCCGGGTCTTTGTAAAGGTCATGAGTTCGAATCCTGGGGGACGCGACAGAAAACCGTGAGGGGTAAATGGGTGCAAGGCCCACCCAAAACGGACAGTATATAAGCTAACGGTTTGGGTTAAGTTTTACTCAAGGGAAATGTTATGAGTTCGAATCCTTGGGGACACGACAGAAAGCCGTGGGGGGTAAGTGCGCGCAAGGTCCACCCAAAGCCGATAGTACGTAAACTAACGGCTTGGGTACAGAGATTCCAGTCATTACAACTATGCGGTCGCATAGTACAAATGGAAACAGTCACATAGAAGAAATCATAACGGGTCTAGGAATCACTGAAGGCATGGATGCAGTCGCATTGAATTAACACTATGTGACCTCATAGATATACTTTTTTTAGTCCGATAACTTTCAGTACTTTGATCATATCGTTCATTCTCGATATCCGATTGAGGTGATTCAAAGTGTATTAGAAAGATAACCAAAGATATACAATTCTTTTACAGATATAATTTTTCCAATTTGAATATTTGCTATCTAAAAAATGGTCTCAAATTGAGACTAAAAATTCGAAACATAACTTTTTCGGCTGAAAATTGATTTGTGATAATAATTTTACTATATTTCATCACTTTGACTCCTTTTCTCATCAGATTGACCCCTAACACTTATAAATCTTCATTGTGAGGTTGGACACAACTTTTGAGTATTTGTACTTTAGTACCCGAACTTTGAATTTGCTTCATTTCAGCCACTTTCTCTTGTAATCTTATTCCTTTATCTTCCAATTGTATTCACTTAAATCTTTAGCTTCTTTGATCTTTGTTTTATCGCCCTCTCATCTATCGATTGTTTGCACTTTACTTTCCGAATTTTAGATTTTGTACTCTTTTCACTATCTTTGCATTCTTTTCTCAAATTCTTCGTCAAATATCGAGTTTTACCTATAAAATATAATATAACACAAGTGAAGTAGTATTTTATCCAAAGAACAATAAAATATCATCTTTTAGAAACCTAGAAGAAGTGTAGAAACTACATTTATCCATTTTCTTCTTACCCAACCTCACAAACATCCCATCTCTAACCCCAAAAATAATGCACCACATATGCAATGCACCACCATGTAGATTCGCACCACCACCACACAGAGTTGCACTACTAAAGATACACAACATGCAAACAACATCGCACCACTGCTCGTTTCCTGCCTCCATCACTATGGGATTTTGGATAGGGCTTAAGTTAGGGTTCTTAGTCCCTGTGATTAGGATTCGATTATGCACCAATCCACCACCCATTGGGAGAGAAAATGAGGTGGTTGGTTTTCCTAACAATTGGGCAGAGTCAGTAGTTCGCGGTCCAGGAGAGAGAGAGAGAGAGAGAGAGAGAGAGAGAGAGAGAGAGAGCAGATACAAATATACTAGAAAGAGATTGGCATCTTCGCTGTATGTGTGAGTGGGGTGGGAGTACTTGATTTTTGAAAGATAATTTTTTGTACTTGATTATTGAAATGGAATTAAAAAGCAAGTTTGTGTGTAATTTCCTCGAAAATAATTTTTTAGATATTAGGAGCAAACAAGTGTTTAACTTTTACATAAGCTAACATAATGGATTGGAAGCCCTTGTTTGCCTATCATTATTTTAAAACTTTTTTCAAGCTAATTTTCAACCACAAATTCTCATAATAAAATATTTGACACGTAAATCTAAAATATATATTTTTTACTTTTTAACTACATATTTTCCAAAAACTCACCATTCAAAAACTCATTTTCATTGAATAATGGTGGACAAATAGGGAGAAGACTTAAACCTAGATATTAATTTTCTCGTGGCGTCATCAAAGCCCTAATATGTCTTCCAATTTTGAAGATGGCAACGGCTGGCAAAGACGTCTGTGAGCTTCGTAATTTTTTTTAAATAAAATTAAAGAAAATATATAATATATATATATATGAAATAACACAAACTCATGGGTGAGCTCATGGATTTTACTTTTTCAGTTTGGCTTGATCTATAGGCTCTTGGTGAAATGAGTCGAGTTGATGAGTGGTCCGCAGATATTGTTATCGTTAAATATGGCAGCCCATAGACAATCCCGTGGAGAAGAAGATGAATGTTTTGATTATCTTTTATTTCTTCATTTCATTTCTTTTTTCTTTTCTCTTTCAATTAAGGTAAAGACAGCTAAAGTCATTTTGATGTAGGATTCGATGTTTTAACGCCGTGGTGGAGCCAAAGGAAGTGGACAATAGAAAGAAGAAAATCACTGTCTTTTATGGGACCCAGACTGGTACCATTAAAGGCTTTGCTAAGGTAAGAAATTAATTTTATCTCTTTGATGAATCTCCAAACAAAAGCAAATAAAGAAAAATGACACTGGAATTTTTCGTAAGAAAGTGAATGATTAGAGTTTTAAATTAGAGCTAAAGGCTAAAACAAAAGTAATACTCTTTTTGTCGCCACACTTCGTGTAACTTTCTTATTGTCACTGAAGTTTACTTCTCTACTTTCAAGTAAAATTACTTTAAGGTAATATATAGAAGTTGACAAGGACGGTCAAATTAATTAATAATTGAAACTAAGTCGAAGATAATGAGGTTTTTAGAATAATTACTTAATTTCTACTTGCATAATGTAAAGGTTGCATGCACATTATTTTGACTGTATTTAGTGAACTAACTATTGTTTTTGCTGTTGTATCAGGCACTTGCTAAGGAAGCTAAAGCTAGACATGAAAAGGTCAAGTTTAAAGTGATAGATATAGTGAGTTTTCATGTTCATTTTAGATGGGTATTCTGTTTATGCTTTGCTTGTTTACTGAGTAAATATATGGCCTTGATTTTTTTTTTACCATCATAGGATGATTATGCTATCGATGATGAAGAGCATGAGGAGAAGTTAGGGAAGGAAACTTTGGCATTATTCTTTCTTGCCACATAAATTCATCAATTCTAACTTCTAGCTATATCTAAATTAAATAAAAACACAAATTTATGTATATGCAAGTACAAAATGTATAGTGATAGTTATTTGTGTGCATATGATTTTAAGTTTCAACAATAAATGCATATATACATCTGTCCAAAATATTAGAGGGTAAATGAGTTAGTATGCAATTTAAGTTTTGGTGGTTGTAGATATGGTGATGATGAGCCTATCGACAATGTAGCAATGCTCTATAAATGGTTTACAGAGGAAAAAGGTAAAGGGGTTTTGCTTCAGAATCCTCAATATGGAGTATTTGGCCTCAGAAATCAACGATATGAGCATTTGAACAAGGTTTAACATAGATTCAACTTCTATTTTTTTTTATCCTTTTGTAAATTGGCACATGATCTTTAAATATAATGCCATGACTGTTTGCTAAAGGGTCCTTGTTTATTTACTATGCATGGATAGGACTGTGATTGTGATTGTGGTGGATAACCTTGTCAAATCGAGCAAGGTGTGTTTTTTCCTTTATTATTCATCCATTGATTAAAATTTTTTGGTGTTACTTTAGGCACATGAGATGTTTATTTCCATTATGTCTCAGTTATGCTCATATTTTTTTATGTGATCATCTAAGCCCATGTTCGAGCCCCAATATTCAAAAATTAATGTTTTTTCAAACTCATTTTTAAGCACACATTCTCTCAATAAAAGAATTTGCACATAAATCCAATTTTGTCTGCTTTTTAATTACACGTTCTTGTAAAATCACTATCACAAAGTGCATTCTTTGGTTTTAAAAAAAATGGGGCTCAAACAAGGGCTAATTATTTAAGAAGTACGTAAATTGTAAAATGCAACCTTGTATTTAATTCATGTACTTTCTTCATGTTGGAAAATACGGATAATGGGTCACCCATGTGGGGTGACCAGACCCTCAAGATTTTAAAAAGGTTGAAGGGAGTAGTTTGAATTTGGAATTCAAATCTATAACTTCCAAATAACTCCTTGCAACTCCATACAGAAGTTATGGAAAAGATAACAAAAAGAAGGCATGAAAAAATGGTGAAAATTCATATGGAAATTCACTTCAAAAATTGGAAAGTCTCTAGAACCATATTTTTGGCATGAAATCTCACAAAAATGGCACTTAGTTTGTGGATAATAATCTCCTTCTATTGTGATTGGTATTTGGACCATTGGAGTACTAGAAAATGCAAATTTTGATGCTTGAATAGCAAGGTAATTCAACCACACAAAGATCGTGAAATTCATCATTTCAAGTAAGTTTCTTGACTAGAGATTCATGTCAAAATATGCTGCGAAATCCTACATTTGTATCAGAGCCATAAGGTTGAATTTCTTGTTGTAATTTATGCTTAAATATGCCATTACATGATACAATTTGGGTTATGAATCTTGTATGATAAGTTTTGAAACCTTATGTGGTATTTAGTGGCATCATTTGATAATTTACTACCATATGTTCATTCATCTTTATGCAGTAAGATTAGTATTTTTAGAAATTTCTTCTCATAAGCTTTCTAACCATAAAATGAACTCAAATTTTGGATTAAAAAAATGAAGAAGTTATGGGATTTTGAAATTTGGATGATAATCAGAATTTTAGGCATGAAACTTGATAAAACCTTGATATTCATCACATAATAACTTTTTATACGTTAAGTCTCATGCTGTCTATTTGATATGGTTGGATAGATCATCTCAAGGCCTTTTGAATGATATGAAGATCATTAATTTTGGGCTTAAAACAAGAAAGTTATACCTCCCGAAGTTTGGATTAGAATCTGTTTTTGTATGAAAATTTGTAATATTAGAAATTTCATCACCTGATAACTTGCTCCATACTATGTTTCATAATACCCATTTGGTATGGTTGGATAGATCTTCTCGATACCTTTCTAATGATATAAAGAACATAAATTTTGGCATTGGAATGAAGAAGTTATGCCTCCCAAAGTTTAGATGCAAATCTGAATTTTTTTTTTTTTTTTTTTTTTTTTTTTTGGTGAAAAACGATATAATCGGAAACTTCATCACATGATAACTTCTTCCATACTATATTTCATGATGCTCATTTATGGTTGGATAGATCTTCTCGAGACCTTTCCAAAGATATAAAGAAAATAAATCTTTGCCTTGAATGAAGAAGTTATGGCCTCTCGAAGTATTGATAAAAATTTGAAAATTTCGACTTTTCTTTTAACGATGAACATTATTTTTTCCTCCCCATTTTTCAGTCTCGATCAGATCTGTTTGGTTCTAGAACACAGTTTTAATAGTTGATATTGTAAAATCTAACCACACAGATGAACTTAGAACGTCAAAATTGATTAAAGAGACGAATCAACGAAATTTTTCTATTGAATAAGCGCTGCTAATAGGCATTCAGAGCCCCACTTTTTTTATTAAAAAAATTTAAAAAGTCAAATAAAACTGTCGTTTGACTTTTCAAATGGAATTTAGAAATTTGTAAATTAGTCCCTCAAATATTCTTGATTTTTTTTATGTGCAATTAAAATTAATTTTTCGATAATCAAAAATATTTTTTGAACTCGATTAAATTCTAAAATTTTTTATAAAGATCAAGAATATTTGTTAAGTGATATTTGCTTAGCGAGATTTTTTTAAGTGTTTCATTTTTAAATGAAAAATACTCCGAAGGTATTTAAAATACCACATTTTATATACGTGCATGAGTTGTTTCCAAATTTTTTGTACTTGATCAGATATAGCTGGATCTATGCACATTTATAGCATCCTTAGAAAGAATGCTAAAAAATCAAAGGCTATGGAACTTGTTGAAAAGTTTCGTGCATATCGATATAAATAAATGGATTTGGAACATGACCTAATGTGGAATACGTGAATATTTTGGGAAATAAATATTTGATGGCAAGCAAAATATGAGAATTTTGATGTCACTTCCCATTTGTTAGGACTGTTTTGCAACAGAGATTTAAATGGGATTGAAAATTTGTAACATAAAACTTAAATGATATTAGTTTTATTTTTGAATTATAATTAAAGTTATCCTCCGGAAGAATTAATTTGTTATATCATAATGCATGTCATTATTGGATAAATGTGCATATTTATGTTTTTATTGCATATTATGAAGTTATCTTATTGAATACATGATATCCGTTAATTCATGTATTGATATAAATGCGAAGGTCAGTAGATTTAGTGAAATTGTTACTTAGACCTATCGATTGTCAGTTGAGTGATAGTTCAGTGATTGGAAGATTTAGAGAAAATCTCACCTATAACTATTTGATTCACCGAGTAGGAGTTGTCAAGTTGGTAGAATTAATGTAATTCTCACTCAGAACCCAGAATTTTGCATTATGAAATTAAGTTTATGATAGTAAAATAATAGGATTGTGGACAATGATTGGGAACATAATGAACTTTCACCTCTATGCCTAATGTTTAACTATCGTAGACGTTAATTTGAGTTAATGCAAAATTAAATATGTGCATAAATAGGCATTGGTTGAGAATAAAATGTCTCGAAAAATATCATAGATCATGTCTTTAAAATCTATAATGGTTGATCTTAGTAAATGTGATAAGTTAAATGCAATAATAATTGGAATGATAAGATTTTGAGTGTAATAGAAGGACATGATACTTTAGAAAACATCAACCACGCAATAAAAGACCTTATGCAGGTCATACTACTCTAGAGAAGCAAGATCGGAACTTTGTTAAGCACGAAAAAAATAGATTCTAGTACTTAAACATTTGAATTGTTAAGTTCTTATATAAATAACTTTTTTCTCGAATGTGAATTAATTGATGGTTAACATAGTGTTAACATTTTTGTTGGTCACATTATTTTTAGATGAAAAGTAAGTTCAAATTAGTCTCTTCTCAATATATGAGAACTTTTAAGGTCATTGTGACTTACAAATTGAAGTATCAATTTTCTATATTGACACTACCCGCTGTGTGAGTTAAAAGACATGTGACTTGATGTTGTTAAGTCTAGTGCTTGTGTAGTAATGTTCTAGCTTGCATAAGACTTTGAACTTAAGAAGTAAATGAGCTATAATAAATGCGAGATAGATGAGAGGACTGAAAAAAGGGACCAAAAGAAACATATCGAATAGTAAGTGAATGGAAGTGGGTTTGATAGAGGATCAATGTTATAAAGGTTCAAGTGCTTCAACTATATGATTTAAATTTCTTAGCTTGAAAGTGGTTAAGTTAAAAGATCTTGTAGATGACCACATATGGGTTGTCAAGGACTCATAATGGACTATATATGTTCTCGATAGTGTGTTTGGGAACATGAGTCTACTAAAAACGAGATGTATATCGATGACATACATGTAGTCCAAAAATGTACTTTAAGTGAAATTTTTGATGGATATCAAGTCACAAAATGTGAGATTTGATATTTTTCCCAATAAAGGAGAAAAAATTGGAGAACATCGTTGCAATTAATATTATATGTATTGATGAATCAGTTTTGAATATATAAGAGTTGATTCAAACTTCTGAATTAAGTTGAAGTAATCTATTTTCGAGTTGGACCTATCTATCCGATTGGGAGCCATCTAAGAACTATCTAATTTCAATGACTCTTGGTTTCGAAGGGGAACTAAGATCTATTTAATATCAATGATTCTTGGTTTCGAGTGGGAGCTAAGATCTATTTAATGTCAATGATTTCTTGATCAGAAAACTAGTGAAGAATTTTGAGGAAAGTAATGAAAGTATATATATGGAATATATAATTTCAACCTAATCTAAGATATGATAGAAGTTCTATTTGGACATTATGCTTTTTTGAGAACATTCAGATTCTTGAAAATTAAGAGAAAGACTAATGAGTTTCTGATAAATAAAGCTTATCTATTTGAAAAATGGTATACTCAATATGAGTGTATTGAGTTAGATAGAAATTTTTTCATAACAATGGGATTCGCTTCTATACATCTATGCTAGCTATGATAGTATATTTAAATTTAGTGTTATATTAAATAGAACCAAAGATTGTATTTTTATTCTTAATTGAGAAATGATTAAAGAAATCAACATGAATCGTCTTGTAAATTTCATGTTAATTTTTTTGTATTGTGGTAACTTTATAGTTACACACGTGGCCTAATATAGTCATTTTTACAGTCGTACTTGAGTTTCTTAACAAGGATAAATCTCTTACAAGAATTTCATCATATGGATGAAAATTACTGTAATTGTGTAAAGGTGTGATGGTAGGTTGTAATTCTAATTTTGATATTACATTGGATTGGCTAAGCATAAAAAGGAGTGTATAGAGACCATTTTGAAACGGTTGTCCTTGATCTTTGAGACAAAGGGCGTGGGTTTAGGAAACTGTATGATTTGTGTTAAAAAGATTATTAGTCTTCTTGCTCTACACAAGAGTTTTATACTATAAACACTCATGTAGAATTGCTACCCTATTAATACTCCTATATCGGAAGATCCTATATCGGAAGATGGCCATATAAGTCTTCATAAATGCCCAAAGACTCCATAAGTGCACAAAGAAATATCCAGAGAATCATATCTGGTACGATTAAAAGTTAGGAGATAGGAGTATACTATGATGTATACTTGCCATAACATTGATCCTGCCATGGATCTAGATAGTATGTATCTATATTATATTTAAAAAATGTATTGTGATACCTGAAGGGTACTGCTATCAATTATTCTATTTCGTTGTCGACGGAATAACTTGTGATTGAAATAGATATACAATTGTCAACTAAGAATGAGAGTAAGTCGAGCACAATTATTAGACTTGTGCACTCTTGCTATATAGAGTAGTAAGAAGCATATGTATTGTAATGTATACCTTGGTAGCTAAAGAAATTGTTGGAATAGATGAGTTGAGCATAAGAAAGTGTCTTTGCAATATATATACGTAAATGATGATATGTAATCATCATACTCTGAAGATGTCTAGAGATATTTGTTGGTAATATTGAATCTTTAGAATTTCGTAGAATATGATACTTACTGTATCAAGAAACTGTTGATTGAGTTTTGTGTGCCCCCAAATGAGCAATTTTGAGTTCATATGTAATCTAATTTTGGGATTATGAGATAAATGATTTGTATGCACATATAAAGTATGTCGAATGAGTGTAGATTGGCTTACTCACACGAGTAATCACCTCAGACACTTTGAGATGTGTTGAAATGGGACACAGTGATCATGTTGTGTACATGATCCAGTCACCTTGATAAGATATCAAGATGAGATTACAACAAGTAATCAAAATGGATTTTACTATCCATTAACATGTTTAGTAGTCAGATCGATTTCTCAATTTGAGATTGCCTGGAGGAATGAATATAAGGAGAACTCAAGTTAGGTATCAGGAAATACCTGAACTAGAATATGTACGGTGTTATTTGTTTACAAAGAGTATGTCATACGTCCTAAGAAAGGGAGAAAACTTCATAACACGTGTTTCATACCACGTGTGCTTTTACGATCAATATTGGGTAAATGAGTGAATGAATCCTTGCTTCCTCATTGTATGAGACCCTGAGATTTATATAACATCATATATACCATTATGACTTTTAACTGTGTCTTGAGATTTTATTTTAGTATTGCTACTTTAGCATGTTACCAACGACTATTATTGAATCGATTTGACTGGGCATATCTAGGAAAGCAGCTAATTTAAAATTGAAAGATTCAAGTAGGAAAAGAAAACTATTTTGACCAACATTTATATTTGTTGATAAGTGTATTTTATACACTTGTTCGAGGCCTTAAAATAGCAATATTTGATCATTCTTTTAGCAAATTATATTCTCAATTGTCGTATTTTATATTTTATAGGTAAACTCTATAAATGAAAAGGAATTGAAGAAAAGAAGCAAAATTGGCGAAAAATGGCAAAATCCAAAACACGGGGATTAAATTGGCCATTGGATGGAAAGTTTGGGATCAAATTCTACATTTTGAAAATTGAAGGACTTGAATTGAACTAAAGAAAAATGATGGTTGAACAAGTAATTGGATTTGAGGGCTAGAACACACATTCTAAGATGTTGTTGGACATTTGTGCAAATTACAATTACATATGGCAGAAAGATGTCAAATTAGTATCAAAGTGGATTTTAACACTTAGAATTTAATTGGGCTTGGACTTCATTATATTGGATATTTAAATCCCAATTGGACTACAATTAAGAGCTGTTGAATGTGTATATATATACACATTGAGAAGAAAGAAATTCTAGAGGTTGGAGAAGAAAGTACATTCTCGAGAAGTCGGACGCTGATTTCTTTCTGGGGGAGTCTCTCTTCTAAGTCAAAAAAAGTTGGCAGCTGTTTAGAGAGAGGGCAGAACACGTAGAGGAGAAAAAATGCATCGCAACTGGGGAAAAACTTTGCATTACCAACACAATTTGGGGGCCGCAAGACGGAAGAAGAAGAGACAAGAATAAACAATAAAAAAACGAGGAGGCTGTCGAAAATTGGTCTTTCAATTGGAGGAACATTACAAGTGGCTGACTTGGATTCTTTGACCAAAATAATTGCTGCCTTTGTAATTGAGACAAAAAGGGCAGCTTCTGAGAAAATTCGACAGTGGGAGGAAATAAACAAAAAGTGGGCTGCAATATATATATTTACACAAACATTGGCAGCTTTGGAGAGACAAAAAAAATTAAAAATAAAAATAAAAAAAGAATTGAAGCTACTGGTTATTATATATATTTTTTATTTCGGTGGACAAAAAATTATATAGAAAAAATAATTATAAATATTATTATTATAATTATTCCAGATGTATTTTCATAATTTGAAAAGATTGTATAATTATACCATTATCAATTTCATTAAATATATTTTCTTAATAGATAAAATACTGATTTGTTCTATTACTAAATCCTTACAAGAAATTGCTAACTAAAACCTTCCAAGAAGTACATGGAAATTGCACACACATCAGAGATGAAAATTGAATTCTCAATTTCCTTAGCCCTAGCTCTGGCTCTGACTCCGGCTCCGCCGCTACTTACAACTACTCCAAAACAAAAAGTATAAGAAGAAAAAAAAATCGAAAAACCCCATAAGTAAACACAGAAAGACAAGTATGTCTCACTGAAAGAGAACCCAACTATTAATTCAAATAAAATGTGAGAATATAAATCAACATAATGCTACCCAGATCTAGATATCTTACAATAAACCCAATTCATGAAAAGCACACATTTCATTTTACCCCAAAAAAATAAAAAAAAATCACATATTCTTGTATATTGTTCTTGGCTAGCATTGTCCGAAATCTGGGACTTGACTACTTTATCATCAATTTGGACGCCTCGAGTGGCGAACTCAAGCCCGATCACAATTTGATTCAAGATTGAACTCATTTCGAGTGAAACTTGATAATGAATTCGATCCGTCTACACACACACACGCACATTTATATATAATAAATACAAGTTCACTTGTGTGTGTGTGTGTGTGTGTGTATATATACACACACACACACACACACACACACACACAAGTGAACTTGTATTTATTGAGGTTTTCCTTTGAGTATTATAATTTGTTAATTGCCTGTCTTAATCTCAATCCTTACTGCTTCAAATCTCACGTATTTCATCCAGAAAATCCCCATAAGTGCAGAATAGAACTTCATCAAATTTAAAAGAAAAAAAAAATTGTTTGGGTGGTCTTGCCCAAGAGTGGCACCGCCACTGCATTGAACAATAATTCAAACATCACTGATAATAAATAATGTTATTTTTAACACTTTTGTGCTACATAGCATTATTCATATAGAAATCATGCGAAAATATTTTGTACCTAAAATTTTCCACTATAATAAATACAAGCAACCTATTCTACACACTATACTTGTAAAAATAGTACTGACGTCCCAACTCAAGATCATCATTTCTTGAAAATAATTACTTATCATTAATCTGCACTCATCATTAGTCAACACAAAAAGCATATTCGAGAAATAAATCATTTAAATTATAAATAGATAGATATGAATGTAGAGTTAAAAATTAATTTTTGATTTTGATTTTGATAAAAATCTAAATTTTATTAGGAGCTTTTTAAAGTTCAATCACAAGTCTGAAATAAATGAAAAGTGGATCAAGCTTCTACTAATGGGAACCGCTATTTAGATCCACTTATATTATACTTTTAACATTATGTAAATTTACTTAAATAGACATATATAAAATTAAATATAAATATATCACTCGAAATTCATTCACTAATATTTATTTTCATAAAAATTCTTTTAGATATTTTTATATTTCTTTTAGAATTTATGTTTTTATCCCAGATTAATGTATATTAGGAATGTGACGAGGAAAGTGATCGCAAGGGCTAGACCAGCTATTCTAGTTGAGAATGAAAGGGTTAAAGGGACTTCCGATGGCAGGTGATTACATTGTTGTTCCTAATGCTTAGCTAGTTTAATTGATTTTTCATTTGTTTTCCTAGTTTCTATTGCTCTGGATGCTACACAAGAATTTAACTTTTATCCCTAAAATGTGAATATTGGTGATAAATTTATTAATATGGGATGAATATAGTATTTTTTTTAAAGAATAATGTTATTCATAGTGAAAACTATCAGTAGTCGTCATATGCGGCATACCTATGAAAGTATGTATCAAATAACATATTATCATGTATATATATTAAAAATGAGGATGGTGGAGAAGCTGTTGAATACTCAATTTATGCTTATGTATTCAATTATATATCTAGCCCCTGTTTGGCTCAGACTTTAATTTGAATCAAAGCCAAACAATTAATATTAATTACAGCTATTATGGATTTCACAAATTCTCAACCACACATCTCAAATACTTCTATCAAAATATACTAAAAATCTAATTTTAATCATCACGAAACAACCTCCTAATATACTCTTATTTAATTTTAGTTTTGTTAATAATTAATTAATAACATTAATTCTTAACATATATAGCTATACGTCCAATATATCCTTATTTAATTTTATTTTTTATTAATAATTAATTAATTCAATTTATTCAACATGAATTTTTTATAAAAAGAAAAAAAAATCCTTTTTCTTTTCCATTTGTCAATAATTCCCTAAATTAATTTTTTTAGTATTATACTAATTTTTACTAACGACTTTTATTATATGAATATAACCTAAGTTTCTTCCCTCTGTTGAATTAAGCAGTTTAAAAAAGTAACATATATATTCTCTTATTTAAATGGTTGTTTCATTTGATTGTTTCACAAATATTCTAACAACTAAATAATATATTTAATGCATATAGGGTGTTACTATATAATTTGATAAAATTTCATTTTATGTTATATTTACCCTTTTAAAATTTATTTCAATTGATAGTTATATGAATCCCTACGATACCTAAGTTTAGATAAAAATGGAATACCAAATGACAAGGTAATAATATTATCACTAAAATTTTTATTAACTACACAATATTATAATTGCAATAAACATTTATAATCTTTGCTCATTTCCACACATAAGTCCTCAATTATTTTTCACTATATTCTTATTTGTTATCATTATATGAAACTAAATAAATTATTATAATATTATAATATATGTGGAAATTATAAACCATCCAAACACAATATTAACTGATTACAAATTTCAATATACAGAGAGAACATACGATGAAGGAAGATGGAGAGAGCTTGTTGAGGCTACATTTTTAATTTCGTGCCAATGGAAAGCATGTAAAGGGGATTGAGCGATATCTATTCTTATAGTTAATAATTAATGTAAATAAACGAGAGAGGAGATTCGGGCTGCTTTATGTTAGTACATGCACTATGTAATAAATATAATTAAGATCATGATAGCTATAAAAATCGACATTTCTCATTCTAGAACTTTTCTCAATGAAAGCAATTTGTTGTGGGCTAGAGTTTCTTAAAACTCGAAAATAACTTAGATGATGCTTATGTATATGAATGTATTCATGTCGGGCATTGGAGTTTTGGAGAAGTTGATTTGCATGAGACAAATTCTATAAAAAAAAATAATCGTTTTGGTCTTTGAAATTTTTTTTTATTATACTATGATAAGTGTAGTTTCTACACTTATTTGGGATCTTAAATGATGATATTTTGTTATTCTTTGAATATTTTAGTACCTAACTTGTTATTTATTGCTTTTATTAGGAAAATTTCATGTTTCAAAGAAGAATTGGAAAAAATAACGAAAAATGGCTAAAATGAAGCGAATCCAAAGTATGGGGACCAAAGTATAAATATCTAATTGTTGATTTGGACCACAAAAGATAATTTGAAGATTGATAGGAGTCAATTGAATGCAAATTGGAGTAAAAACGGAAAGCGATATGATCAGAGTATTACCATAAATCGACTTCTAATCATATAAGATATCTTTAAGAGTTTTGGTAAACTTTAGACCCATTTTTCAGATGGAGAACGTTTGAATTGGAAAAATTGTACTTTCGAAAAGAATTGTAGCTCTTTAACTAACTTTTCAATGAACTTTGAATAACTTAAATCGGATACTGAAAGAGAAAGTTATGACCAAAATACTGAAGGTTGTATAAAGACAAAATTATGTGTGCACAAAGACAACTTTCCTTATTTGATTCAAACACTTTTGGAAGACAATTCGAACATAAATTTTGACTTAATTTCATCATATAAATACAAGATATGGGCAGCAATGAAAGGGTCTCTCTCTTGCCTCTCCATACATAATAGTTTTATCAAATTCATCAAGAACAAGGGGCCAATTACTATATTTTAAGAGAGAAGATCAAGCTATAGCAAGGAATTGAAGTTCAATTACATCAAGATTTTGAAGAATTCAACTTTGAACTTGAAGATTAACATCTTTTATATTATTTCATGATCCGGGTGATATTTTTCTAGTATTCTTCTTGTAATTTATATATTAATATGCTAGGCTAGTTTGTCATTGTATTGGATGAATGATGAACCTTATTGTTTGTTTATTTTAATTCAAGACAATTAATTTAGTACTTCATGATTTTTTCTTGATTGATTTTACATTCACATTGAACTATTTAATTATTTGATCACCAATTAGATAGAAAGTTGCTTGTTGCAGTATAGGAATACTCACAATAAGTCTATAACGTAAAAAATCAACACATGGACAATAAGTGTTAGGAATAATCTATGGCATTTGCAATCATGTGTAATAAATTCTGTGAATCAATGCATGTTTTTCGTATGAATTCGAACTAGTAATAGAATCTGGTCGTGTTAAACATAGGTTTAATATATCTTGAAAAAGAATATTGAATAAAAGTGGATTATCGAGTATGACTACAATTTAATCCGAGTTTGGTTAATTGGCGCGTTTCCAATCAAATTTGATTGAAATTTCATCTAAATTTTGTTCATTAGTGCGCTTCGAATCAAATTTGACTAAAATTTCTCATGGCTTTAGTTCATTGGTGCTTTCCAATCAAATTTTGACTCTAATTTAAATTTACATTTGTTCATTAGCGGATTTCCAGTCAAATTTAACTAAAATTCCGCTTTTGTTTAGTTCACAGGCCCGTTTTCAATCAAATTTGACTAAAACTTCATCTACATTTCGTTCATCGGTGGGTTTCCAATCAAATTTGACTAAAATTTCACCTGAGTTTTTTTCATTGCCGTGTTTCTAATCAAATTTGACTAAAATTTCACATGAGTTTGGTTCATTAGCGCGTTTCCAATCAAATTAACAAAAATTTCATCTGTGTTTTGTTCATCGGTGAGTTTCCAATCGAATTTGAGTAAAATTTCACCTTGATTTAATTCATTGGCCTGTCGGTAATCAAATTTGACTAAATTTTCAGTTGAGTTTTTATCATAAACGCATTTCCAAAAGAATTTCACTAAAATTTGACATGAGTTCAGTTCTTTGGCACGTTTCAAATCAAATTTGACTAAAATTTCATCTGTATTTTGTTCATTGTTGCACTTGAAATCAAATATGATCACAATTTCATTTGAGTTTGGTTAAATGACGTATTATTAATCAAATTTGAGTAAAATTTCATCTGAATTTTGTTCATCAGAGCTCTTCCGATCAAGTTTGACTAAAATTTCACACGAGTTTAGTTCATTGGCGCATTTCCAATCGAATTTGACTAAAATTTCACCTGAATTTTGTTCATAGACGTGTTTCTAATCAAATTTGACTAAAATTTCACATGAGTTTAGTTCATTGGAGCGTTTCTAATCAAATTTGACAAAAATTTCATCTCTTTTTTGTTCAATGGCAGGTTTCCAATCAAATTTGACTAAAAGTTCTCATGCATTTAGTTCATTGGCGTGTTTCTAATCAAATTTGACTCAAATTTAAATTTGATTTTGTTCATTAGCAGGTTTTCAGTCAAATTTGACTTAAATTTCATCTGTATTTCATTCATCGACGGTTTCAAATCAAATTTGACTAAAATTTCACCTAAATTTTGTTCATTGGCGTGTTTCTAATCAAATTTGATTAAAATTTCACTTGAGTTTGATTCATTGCGCGTGTTTCCAATCAAATTTGACAAAAATTTCATTTGCGTTTGTTCAACGACGGGTTTCCAATCAAATTTGACTAAAATTTCCCATAGGTTAAGTTCATTAGCGCGTTTCCAATCAAATTTTACTCAAATTTAAATTTGATTTTGTTCATTAGCGGGTTTCCAGTTAAATTTGACTAAAATTTCACCCAGGTTTAATTCTTTGGGGCGTTTTTAATCAAATTTGACTATAATTTCATCTGCATTATGTTCATAGGCAGGTTTCTAATGAAATTTGGCTAAAATTTCACCTGGGTTTAGTTCATTGGTTTGTTTGTAATCAAATTTGACTAAATTTTCAGTTGGGTTTTATCATTGTCGCATTTCCAATTGAATTTTGCAAAAATTTCACATGGATTTTAATTCATTGGCAAGTTTGTAATCAAATTTGACTAAAATTTCAGTGGAGTTTTATCATTGGCACGTTTCCAATTAAACTTTACTAAAATTTCACATGGATTTTAGTTCATTGGCGTGTTTGTAATCAAGTTTTACTAAATTTTTAGTTGAGTTTTATCATTGGTTCGTTTTCAATTGAATTTTACTAAAATCTGATTTTCAATTTAGTTCTTTGGAGCGTTTCCAATCAAATTTGACTACAATTTCATCTGAGTTTTGTTAAATGGCGCATTTTGAATCAAATTTGTGTAAAATTTCACCTGCATTGTTCATGGGTTTGTTTCCAATCAAATCTGACTAAAATTTTACATGGGTTTAGTTAATTGGGCCGTTTCCAATCAAATTTGACTAAAATTCACCTGGGTTTTGTTCATTGGCGTGTTTCTAACCAAACTTGACTAAAATTTCACCTGAATTTTGTTCATTGGCGCGTTTCAAATAAAATTTGACAAAAATTTCTTCCGTGTCTTGTTCATTGGCGGGTTTCCAATCAAATTTGACAAAAATTTCTCATGGGTTTAGCTCAAATTTAAACTTGATTTTGTTCATTAGAGGGTCTCCCATCAAATCTGACTAAAATTTCTCTTAGGTTTAGTTCATTGGAGCGTTTAGAATCAAATTTAACTAAAATTTTATCTGTGTTTTGTTTATTGGTGGGTTTCTAATCAAATTTGACTAGAATGTCCCATAGGTTTAGTTCATTAGCATGTTTGTAATCAAATTTGACTAAAATTCCACTTGAGTTTCATCATTGGTGCGTTTCCAATGGAATTTTGCTAAAATTTCACATGAGTTTAGTTCTATGACGTGTTTTCAATCAAATTTGACAAAAATTTCGTCTGAATTTTATCCATTGGTGCGCTGCAAATCAAATATGACTCAATTCCATCTGAGTTTTGTTAAATGGCACATTTTTAATCAAATTTGAGTAAAATTTCATTTGGATTTTGTTCATGGGCACGCTTCCAATCAAATTTGACTAAAATTTCACATGGGTTTAGTTCATTTGAGTGTTTCCAATCAAATTTGACAAAAAATTCGCCTGGTTTTGTTCATTGGCCGATTTCTGATCAGATTTGATTAAAATTTCTGCTGAGTTTGGTTCATTAGCTCGTTTCCAATCAAATTCGACAAAAAATTCATCTGCATTTTGTTCATCGGTGTTTTTCAATCAAGTTTGACTAAAATTTCACCTAGATTTAGTTCATTGGCGTGTTTGTAATCAAATTTGACTAAATTTTCAGTTGAGTTTTATCATTGGCGTGCTTACAATAGAATTTTACTAAAATTTCACACGGGTTTAGTTCAATAATGCGTTTCCCAACAAATTTGACTAAAATTTCACTTAAATTTTGTTCATTGGCGTGCTTCAAATCAAATATGACTACAATTTCATCTGAGTTTTGTTAAATGGCACGTTTTCAATCAAATTTGAGTAAAATTTCATCTTGAT
>NW_019230541.1:184607-200711 GCF_002742605.1 Olea europaea var. sylvestris
ATTGGCGTGTTTCTAATCAAATTTGACTAAAATTTCTCATGAGTTTAGTTTATTGGCGCGTTTCCAATTAAATTTGATTCAATTTTAAATTTGTTCATTAGAGAATTTTCAGTCAAATTTGACTAAAATTTCTAATCAAATTTGATTAAATTTTGAATTGAGTTTTATCATTAGAGTTTCCAATAGAATTTTACTAAAATTTCACATGAATTTAGTTATTTGGCGCGTTTCCAATCAAATTTGACTAAAATTTCGTCTACATTTTATTCATTGGCGCGCTTCAAATCAAATATTACTACAATTTCATCTAAATTTGTTAAATGTCGCATTTTCAATCAAATTTGAGTAAAATTTCATCCTAATTTTTTTTATTGGTGCGCTTCTAATCAAATTTGACTAAAATTTCACATGGGTTTAGTTCAATGGCGCGTTTCCAATCAAATTTAGCCAAAATTCACTTGAGTTTGATTCATGAAGCGTTTCCAAACAAATTTGAATAAAAATTCATCTGTGTTTTGTTCATCGGCGGGTTTCCAATCAAAGTTGACTAAAATTTCTTGTGGGTTTAGGTCATTGCAAATTTAAATTTGATTTTGTTCATTAGCGGGTTTCCAGTCAAATTTGACTAAAATTCCGCTAAAGTTTAGTTCATTGGCGCATTTTCAATCAAATTTGACTAAAATTTCATCCGAGCTCATGGAGAAGCAAGCTGACAAAAATCATAGTTTAATTAGGATAAAAGTTAGATAATTATAATAAGATGTTTAAAGTAATAGATCTTTTCTTTTTATTTTGATATTTTGTTTATAATATGATTTCTTTTCTTTATTGATTAGAATAGTATTTCTAATTTCTTCTAGATTAGGATTTGACAATGATGATTTGAGTCTTCATACCAATTCTTTTATATTGAAGAGAGCATCACTAAACATTATATCAGGAGATGAAAAATGTGAAGATTCAAAAATAGCTCAGGAATGGACTCAAGGATGAAAAACCAAAGCATGCTTCGGTTATGAAGAAATATTGTGTAAGAATTATCTGTAAAGAAAATAGAATGAGCATGATACAAGCAAAATTGACTTCAAACAATGGAATTAGAGAATATAATGTTTACCGAGCACATCAGAAAATTAAAATTTCTTCAATATTAGTATTAATAGAAATTTTTGAATATTCTCCTCCGGATTGATTAATTTTCTTTTTCTTCAACCAAACTCGATGACAAATTTCATTCAAGTGGAGGGGATTGATGCAGTACACTACAACTACTAAATTCTTACTACAATTATGTTTCCTAGCAGTTTATCTTTCAATTATGTTTATCTATTTAGTTGTGATGAGATTTTTATATTTGATTAGAATTAGAATTTTCATTATTTTCAATTACCTAATAGTATTAGAAACAGTAAATAATTTGCCCATAAATATAAGAGTGTTGTACACTTTTTATATCGATCAATCATTATTCAATCAATACAAAGCAAGTTATTCCTACAAATTTCTTATTTCAATTCTTATTATAAAAATTTCACAACGCTTCCGCATCACATAATGTTAAGAGCTTTAACAGTATGACCTCTTTAAGTGGCCACTCATTTGGCAAGAACTAAAATAGGGGGTACTTTTAAAATTGACTCAGTCAAATCACCTAAATTTCACATTGACTTCTCAACAAAGAGATATTATAAAAATGGCTTATCCAATGTTAAAAGACAAAAATACCCTTAAATACATTATGCAATTACAAAAGTTGATTTTTTTTAAAAGACATCAATACCCTTTTACTTAACAAATAAAAAACAAACACTTCCTACTTTTCTTAGCTATTTACTCCAACACAAATAGATAAAACACTCTCATCCTTCATCGATTTCAGCCGTAGAAACTAAAAAATTTATTGAAATCGGAAGTGGAAAATTTTTTGGACATCAATCTCGTCGGTTCAGTAAGTTTATATACGCAAATTTAATCTTATTTTCATTAAATTATTGTATGTTTAAATGATAAATTGTATTTCGACATTTAATGGTAGATAAAACACTCTCATCCTTCATCGATTTCAGCCGTAGAAACTAAAAAATTTATTGAAATCGGAAGTGGAAAATTTTTTGGACATCAATCTCGTCGGTTCAGTAAGTTTATATACGCAAATTTAATCTTATTTTCATTAAATTATTGTATGTTTAAATGATAAATTGTATTTCGACATTTAAGGGTAATGTAGATAAAAAAATTAATAGATCTGTAATTTTTTAAGCATTTGACCAGAAAAAATTTATCTGCATATATGTCGGAACAGCTCGACGCGTACCGGTGATTCGACTGTTTGACCGGCTGTTAAACAGTCAGTCAAACAGCCGGCCAAACAATCGATCAAACAGCCGACTGTTTCGCCAATTGTTTGACCAGCTGTTTAACAGTTGGTCAAACAGTCGATTGTTTGTCAACTGTTTTCTTTTTTTTCCTCTTTTTTGGTTATTTTTATTGCTGTTGATATTTTTCTTATAATTAAAAATTCTGTTTCGACATGCAGATATGGTTGCAGTCTCAGTTTGTGACTTTGGTGATTTCGAATTAGACGAAAGAGATCAATGGGTATGGAAATAGACAAGTGCTGAATGTACATCGTATGCAGAACTCTATAATGATTTACAGAACAAGTTGAATGTTGATCATTCTCAGTACAACATGGAATTGAAATTTAAATTCAGCGAGCATGCATCAGTTTCGATTTCACCTATAATGATTTCTTCTATTGATGAAGTGAATTATCTGATTGAATTGAACAATAAGCACACGACTCCTCTTTGCGTGACTTTAGTAAGGAAGGATATCGTCGAAGATGAACAAGTAGACTCGAGAGGTGGGGATTACCATGCTAATGATTTTTGGGATACGGTGGAGATAGCTCGTGAAGATGATGTGGTTATTCTAGAGATAGTTGCACATAGAATCCCCTCCGCAGCTCGTGACAACAAGAATGAAAATGCAAATACTTTTACAAACGAGGACTAGATTGCTTTATTCCGACAGAGACATGAGTTAGAAGGGACCTCGAGGGCTAGCCGAGTGGAGTCCTCTAACTCCTCACGTGTGGTTCCCAATAATGAGGATTTGTATGTCGAGCAACTATTTGTAGGGGTGGAAAATGGGCCGAGCGGCTCATCGGATCGCAAAATCAGAGCTCATGGACAGCTCGAGCTCGTAAAAACACGAGCCCGAACGTGAGCCGAGCGGGCCGGTTCGGTGGACGAGCTGAGTCTACTCGGCTCGCAAATTAAATGAGCCGCAAGCAGCTCGTTTTTAACGAGCCACGACTCGTTGGCTCGTTTATAAAGTGACCGAAACGGTCACTGAATTTTTTCAATGACCATTTCGGTTCTTTAATTTTATTTATTTATTTTTTTCTCTCTTTTCTTCTTCTATAAATAATGACATTTAGCCACAAAATTTTCTACAATTCACTCTCAATTCTCTTTCTCTCAACTCTTTTGTGTTGTGTTGATAGTTGTGCAATTTTTATATACAATATCCAATTTTCATTTCTTAGTTCTCACTATATTTATTGAAATTTCATCCAATTTTCATTTTTCACTACATTTATACAATTATTCTTTTACTAGTTATTACTTATTACAATTAAACAAATGGATTTACACACATTTGTCGAAAACTTGTTCGGTGTAGGAGGAAACGAATTGCCTATGACACCGCAAAGTAAATTTCAGAATCAATTTGAGGGTCTAAATGACGTACCCCTACCTGAAAATATTTCAAATTTGGATCTTCATCATCATGTAAGCGGCAATCCAAATTATCTAATTAATTTGGATGATGTTGATGTTCTCGAAGTGGAACACGATCAGAAAGAAGAGGCTGAATTAAACATTCCTGATGCGAGGGGAAAGCGAAAGGGAAAAAAACAAGCAAAATGTTGGGATCGCTTTAAGTTGATTTCAACGGGAAAAATCGTCAATGGAGTCCCAGAATCCAAAGCAGTATGTAAATACTGCCAACAAAGATTGGCATGACAAAGAGGAATTGGCACCACACATCTCAACCACCATTACAAAGTATATGCGGCTAAACACGGATTTATTCCAGGCTGTCAAACACAATTGCAATTTAGCAGTTCAGATGCTAGTGGTTCTGCTGTACCCCTATCCACATGGGTGTATTTAGAGGAGAGAGCTCAAACCGGAATGGTGAAGTTTGTTGCTGGTGCTGAGTTGCCTTTGGCATTAATTGACAACCAACATTACATCTCGTATGTGAAAGAATATCTACAGCCAAGGTACGTTGGGGTAAGTCGAAACACTCTTTGTTCCGATATAATACAATATTTTACTGAAACAAAACAACAATTAATTATGAATTTGTAAAAATATGGGGATGTCATATCTTTAACTTCGGATATATGGGAAGTGATTAATAAAAGAGCATATATAGCTGCAACTGCACATTATATAGACCCACTTTGATGTATGCATAAAAAAATTATTGCTTTTAAAATTATTGAGTTTCCTCACAATTCTAATAATATATTTAATGCTATTATTAGTATTGTTAGAGAATATCATTGCGAAAGTAAAATTCGTTCATTTACTTTCGATAATGCTAGTGTTAATAAAGTAATTGCCGATAAATTGCATTAGATACTGCAACCTGATTTTGGTGGGTATTTGTTTCATATTGGTTGTGTATGTCATATTTTGAATTTAATTGTCCAAGATGGTTTAAAACATATAACGGATGAACTTCAAAATATTAGGAACGCGCTAATATATATCACAATCTCCCCAAGTAGAAAACAAGCATTTGAAGATTATTGTGTCGAAATAGGAGTGCAAAATGCTAAAACATTTGTTAGCGACGTATATCATAGGTGGAACTCTACTTACTTGTTATCAAAGTCATGTGAAGGTTTTCAACATTTAATAACTGACTTTTATAACAATAGACATGTTAAAAGCAATGACGATGGTATGTTGACTGAACGTGATTGGCAAATAGCTTTGAAAGTTAAAAGATTTTTGACATCTTTTTATGAAATCACTAACATTTTATCGGGTGTTTACTATCCCACCAGCTGTATGATGCTTGAACGTCTTTATATAATTGCAAGAACATTTTATAAATACAAAAATGACCCTGATTTTAGTGAAATTATAATTGCTATGGAATTAAAATTTAGAAAATATTGGGAAGACTTGTCTATGTTATTTCCTTTAGCATGCGTGATGGACCCCCTATATAATTTATCAGGAACTAAATATATAATTGATCAAATTTCAAACGCCTTAACATTTGATATACCTATCACATATAGAAATTTAGAGCAAACATTATGTGAAATGTATGAACTATATGCGAACCGAATGGGTATCAATATTATTCGGGTACCATCTGCACCTACTCCTTCCGCTGAAATTGAAGAAGAAGATGCGGAAATATTTAATTTATTTTAAGGCATTAATTCATATAGATATGATTCATCTGCAATGTGTTCATCTACTGTCACTGCCATGTCGTCTACATCTGTATCTCATTCTCATCAAACATCTACGGGTTCAAGCCATAATGCATTGCCTGCTGGATTAATTGATTATTTCAACCAGAATATGCTAACAAATAAAAAAATTAAAAAAAGTTCAGACAAAATAATTGAATTTTGGCGAAGGTATGAACGACGTTGACCAGTTATATCTGCAATTGCAAAAGATCTGTTGACACCTCCGGTTAGCACTGTTACTTCATAGTCTATTTTTAGTGTAGGTAAAAGAGTTTTGAGCGAGGTCAGGAGCCGATTGAAAGAAGATATTTTAGAAGCGTTAATGTGCGTTAAGAATTGGCAGGACGCTCATTTTCGACTACAAGATAAATATGCCGAAATTGCATGTCGTCAAATAAGTGATATTTGATTTAATTATATTGATGAAACTTTTCTTTTCTTATCGTTACTTTTAATTTTCTTTAAAAAATTGTACATGCTACAATAAATTATTCGTATACAATTTTTAACTCTGCCTACTGAAAATTTAAATAGCTGGTCTCAAATCCGGATAAAGGATGAGTGTTTATATTTTATCTATTTTAAAAAGAAAAATAAAAAAATAAATATTCCATTTTTATTTTTTTCAATCTCTTTTAGTTTAAAAAAAAAGAAAAAAAAATTCTTTCCACCAATTTAGTTAAATTTTTGTTAGTACTTAGTACTATTACTACTATATGTCTACATTTTAAATTCTTTTTTCGAACAACGCTGTACATACCTTTACATATAATCTTCGAAGTAAATCCCTTCTAAAAATTGAAAGGGTAATCGAATGCCCTTTCAATTGTCAGAAGATTTAATCTTCGAAGATTATATATAATCTTCTGACAATTGAAAGGGCATTCGATTACCCTTTCAATTTTTAAAAGGGATTTACTTCGAAAATTATATGCAAAGGGACGCACAGCGTTGCTGGAAAAAATAATTTTTAATACTGTTTTAAATTTTCTTTAAAAAATTGTACATGAACAAACAAACAACACAACACAACACAATTTTTAACTCTGCCTACTCTAAATTTAAGTAGCCGATCTCAAGCCAGAATAAAGGAGGAGGGTTTAAATCTTTTTACCTAGTTTTATATATATATAATTTTTTTATATAAAAAATTCACGATTTAAAAATTAAAATTACTTTCTTATTTTCCAATTTACCTATTTGTTTCCACCAAAAAAAAAAAACGTGTACTCGCGAGCCAGGCCCGCCCACTTTTGGACGAAGCTGTGCACCTAATTGCACTGAAATACAAATTTGAGTTTAGAGTGAAAAAATCGAATAGGTCGTTGTTGACGGTATTATGCGTAGATGATAGTTGCAGTTGGCGTCTGCGAGCAACGAAGATGGACACGAATGAGTGCTTCATAATTCGCAAATATACACGAGAACATACTTATGAAGTGGGAGTTTGTCGCAATGATCATAGGCAAGCCCGAGCTTGGTTTATTGGTCGACAGATAATGCACAAGTATCAGGATCCACGAACAATCTACAGACCATCAGACATCATTAACGATGTTCGTTGAGATTACGAAGTAGTCATGAGCTACCAGAAGGTCTTGAAGGCCAAAGAATGCGCGTTAGAGGATTTAATGGGCTCGACAGAGAAAAACTATGCTAAATTGGTCAGGTATTGCCATAACATGGAGAAAACTAATCCTGGCGTGGTATTTTTTATTGAGACGGGCGTCGAGAACTGCTTCAAATTCTTCTTTATGGCTCTTGGACAATGCATTCCGGGATTTCGAAATGCTATGCGACCCCTAATTCTAGTCGACAGTACAACTTTGAAATCCAAATACTAAGGCAATTTGATTATTGCTACATGTCAAAATACCAATATCAAAATTTACCCTCTTACATTCAGCATAGTTGATAATGAGAATGATCAGTCGATGCGTTGGTTCTTCACAATGGAGACCCTCATCTCTATCACCCTCTCGATCACCTTCTCCGTCAACTCATCGCCTACCAGCTATATCACCTCGAAGTGCTGCAATCTCATTCGATAAATCTTCGACCCTTCCTACCAACTGTCGTCACAGATCATCAACCCTCTATCATCTCTCGACGTAGCCCGTCGACCTGTCCCGCTATAAATCTGCTCAGACGGGCATACAGATCATCAAAATAGTGCCTCGACTATGTGCGGGAGATCCACGGAAAAGGTCTCTGGACGGGGGTGGCAGAGGAGATGCCCTCGGCGGCATCCCCGGTAGAGGAGGAGATGTCCTCGACGGAGGTGGTGATGCCCTCGACAGAGGTGATCGTCGATCAACTGGATCACCCTCCTACACAAGCAACAACATTACAAATTATTAACTTAATTTGTAATTGTTAACTCATACAAAACGGTAATCAATAGATTTTATTCAATTCGCTCACCCAATCTCGATCGTGGATCGGATCAGACATCTGGTCGTCTTAGGTGTGCGAAACGCCTAATTCATGCACAAGACCCTGAGCCTCCTACTCCATCGACGACGTCAACTCAGTTATGACTTTAAGTTGACATATTAACATTAGAACTAGTTAACGATCATAGAATCAGATGTTAAATCATGCACAATATAAATTATAAATGCATAATACTCACCTGAGGGTCGTCGAGGATAGCCGATAACTGTTTCCTAGTGGACATCCCTCCAATCGAGATGCTCTCCAATGGTGCACCGAGGACAGCGTATCTCCCCTCGCCTCGCAAAGTGAGTACCCAATATGGGAACGGTCTCATACGCCCAGATCTGCAACACATACAATTATTATATATAAATTCAATATGAAAATAATTTTAACATTAATTATGTTAACCATTTACCTGCACCGCCAAGGGCAATCCATAGGTGCCGTACTTACGCATTGCTCACTTTGGCTTTGAGTGCGATCTGGTGAAGATGTGTACGGTGTCCTAAAAACATCTTCAGCCCCACGGATAGTCGTTGAAATGATCAATGTCGTCAACGATCTCCAGATGGAAGAGGTCGATCGCAGTCTTCTTATGGTGACACCGCACCCCGCTCTCAAGAATGTGGACCAGACCTAACTTCAGTCTGTCTAACATCTTATCACACCTCCTGATTGTGTCCAACAGCTATGTAAGAAGCACAGTTCCCTATCTCTTGAAGTAAGCGTCATGAAGTCTATTTCTTCTCTGAATCCCATCACCAACTGCTTCATCGCTCGTAATCTTTAATCCCGTGATCAGAGCAAACTCGAACATCGAAAAACTGGCGACTTTACCCCCGATTGCAAAGTGGAGGGCATCGCCATCGACTAGACTCAGCAATTGACATAGAAGTGCATCAATAATTTGACCCTAGTACTGCAGATCTTTCAACGGGTACAAGGGCCATAGGAAAGACTGGCACAACATATCAGCGTGTTGATCATCGAGTAGTTCTAACACAGCAGTGAAACTGTCAAAGCTACTATTCCACGTAGTTTTGTCTGGCATCTGTCTCAACTCTGCGTCAAGATGATAATCCATCCTATAAAAATTCAAAATGTTATAACATTGTACAAGTGATAATAGAATAAAGCATAATAATAGAAAATTTAGCGAACGAAATTGTAACTACAATACGCAAGACGCAGATTCATAATAATTAAAATCATCAATAATGTAAATTTTTCTCAATTATCAATATGTTTTTAATCAATTCACGTTCAAAAAATATTTAAATTCGAAGAAAGAAAATAATATTATTTATCAAATACTAATAATGTAAATAAAAATAAATATTAAATTTCAAATTAAATTTTCAACAATTATTTCAAATTACAATTAAAAAATTAATTAAATTTGATCAACGAAAAGAATATTATCCAAAACTATTAATAAAATTAAAAGTAAATAATTTATTTAAATTCGACGACTAAATAAATTATTATTTATCAAAAACTAATAATAAAAATAAATATTAAATTTCAAATTAAATCTCCAAAAATTATTTCAAATTACAATTAAAAACATTAATTAAATTTGATGAACGAAAAGAATATCATCCAAAACTATTAATAAAATTAAAAATTAAAAGTAAACATAAAATTTAAGTTCACAAGTAAAATAATTATTTCAGTTCGATGAACGAAAAAATTATTATTTATCAAAAATGAGGAAACAAAAATAAATATTAAAACAAAAAATAAATGTAAAAATTTTATTTAAATTTAGTCGTAACAATATTATTTAAATTCGAAGACTAAATAATATATTATTTATTAAAAACTAACAATAAAAATTATTTAAAATTAAATTATTAAATTATGTGTAAAAAAAATAAAAAAATAAAAAAATAATTGGGCTAAAAAAAAAAGAGTGGGCGGACTGTAAAACCTAGCTGTTAACAATCGAGTTTTACCCCAGCTGATGTCCTAACGCCTTTCTCGTCGAAAAATCATTATTTTCGACAAGAAAAGCTTCTAAATTTAAAAAACTAACCATTAAAACACAACATAAACCCTATTTTACATATATAAACAACAATATATCGAAAAAAAATCTCTCACAAAAGAATCACACACCTTTTACCAAAATCTAAACATTAATCCAACCAAATATTTAATATAATAATGGTTACCTTAACAAGAAGTAATTCATCGGCGATGGACTAGCAATTTCTCCGATCGACTGGAAATCGACCTTTTTTTTAAGTTTTGTGAGAAGCCGATTTATATTTTGGGATTTTAAGCTTTAAATTCAATTTTTTTTTTAATTAAAAAAGAGGTCAAAGGTCACTTTGGAAATAGGAATGGGTTATCCGGTCATTTCCAACAATTTCCTCCTAAAATAATCATTTGCAAAGTTTCCGGAATTCCAAATTGATTGGTGAGATATCAAATCATGGAAATCATAATTTAAAAGCTTTAATTTCGCATTCCCTTAACTTCATATCATGATTCCCAATTATTAAACCAACATAGGAGCTGAAAAATTATGATTCTCAAGAATCCAATTACCACCAAAAGTGATGGACCCCAATGTCAAATTTAATTCCATTCAAAAATAAAGTGAAGGGCAAGTGACCGAACGGAGTAATAGATATCAATATACTGAAGAATAAATAAAATGAGATCTCTACCTGACAAAAACAGAGAATGAACGACTGAACTTATGAAAATTGAGTGTCCTTCTGCCAGTTTGCACATTCGAGGAAATGTTCTAAGGCCTTTAATCTATCGCCATTGTAATTGAAATATATAGCCTGCATTTGAATAAAGAGAAGAGGCAATATGAGATCTTCGCAGAAAGACCGTTATTTGTTTAATGAAATCAAAGAAAGCAAACTACCAGTATCAATATTGATTTCAAGTTACAAAATGTCAAGGAGGCCCAAATATCTAGACATCCTTAAATATACCCGTTAAGAAGTCTTGTACAACAACAATCTCAAAGGTAAGGCAACATATGCGAACACATTTTTTAGTAACAATCACAGAAAGATCTACCCAAAAAAAAAATGAAAATTAAAACTAAAGCAGGACGAATTTGTGCAGTAAATTAAACTAATTTCAAGCATTATCAACTCACCAAAGCTTCATGCAACCATGCTGAAGGAATGTCCAGTTTTTCGATGAACTGTTGTTGTAAGACATCCGTACTCCACACTTCACAATATTGGAAGAGAATTTCCCTAATAACAGTAGCTTGTAGATAAGGATAATTTTCACGATGGGGCATACGAGGTACCACATAGATGGCCCAATGACATTTCCCCAGACAGAGCAACTGGGAAACAAATCCCATGTCAAGAACATGAAGATGATAGGCCTGCAGTCCAAGTCACATATCAAAGGCGCAACTTGAATACGAGGGCAGAATAGGAAATGAAGAAGGAGAAATGGGCACATGCTTAGTTACACAATCTGTTAGAAGGAATCCTCGAGAAGCACGGGTAACCTATAAATAAGAGGATATTGACAGTTGAAAGGCAGGCAGAAATTGGTAATCTGTTGGGAGAGGATTGGCTCTCTCGAATAGCCAAATTATCATTTATTCTGTTAGCTCCATTGTATACATTCTGCTCTTCTTAGCAGAGAGTTCCTTTGTAATTCTCGTTTATTAAAGAAGTTTAGCTATTTCTCTTGCATTATTTGAAGGTTCCTATCAGAAGATCATTAGAACTGAAAGTACCAATGGCCTCTAAAACTACACGCTGATGCCAAATCATGTGGTAGTCAAGTGGATCATTTGTTGACGCGAGTGCACTGAACATGGTCTTTAGAGCACCAAAATCATTTTCTTGTCTGGCATGAAGAAGCATTAGATGATAAGCAAGATTGAAACGTTCCACTGTCTCCCAATTGTGTGTGTCCTCTTCTATTGGGTCTTCGTCAATGTAAACAGGAACTGGATCCGGTGCCCGTCCATCATTAACAAGCATCTGATATGTGTTGAAAACATCGGGCAATGAAGTGTCCAGTGGAAGCTGATACCATATCAACAATCCTAGGAACCTTTTCCAGTCAATTTTCACACCATGCAAGGCTCCATGAATGTTACCAGAAAGTAACTCAAGAAGCCTCACCCTTTCCTCCTCAATAAAACTGAAGTCCATTCCATTTTTTCTCCAAAGATCCAGCTGATGAGCAACATCAGCACAATTGGCAGTCGAACCACCAGCCTGGCTCAAAAGACAAGCCAGTCTTATATCGCCTCTAAAAGCAGCAAGCTCTACAGCATCATCCATCTGTCGTCCAGTAAGAAGCAAGAATATGTGCTCCAAATCACTAAATTCGTTCAATGAACTTACTACCTCTTGTACGCGGTGGTATATACTCTCTTGCAGCCAACAACTAAATTCTGCTCGCCTCATCAGTGGAAGTGCTTCCAATTCAATCTCAGGAGCACTTTCCACACCATCAGGCATCATATCCTCCTCATTGTCAGATTTCACAGACTTCGATTTCCCACTAATATTCCGAGAGGAAAAGAGAAATTTAATTAATTTCCATACCATCACTTGGTGCATCAACAAACCACGTGAAGCATAGGATAAATGAGGCACCTCTAGTTGCCTCTCAATGATACCGATGTTGCTCCGACAAATCTCTGACAGCATCATGCGATTGCTGACAAGTTTTTGAAGCTTTAATTTGAAAGATCCCTGTTCAACTTCTTTTGTTTCATGACTTAATTCTTTGTGAAGATTGAGAGGAGAATCAAAACAAAAATCACTGAGTTCCTCTCTGACTTTGTTATTCTCATACCTTGTAACCTTATCAATCGCAACCTTTTCAAGATTGATCATTGAAGATAACACATTTTAGTAGCCAGTACTCCCAACAGGCATGCCACAATGAACAAGAACGCCATTAGGGCCCCACCCTGCTCGAAATGATCTACCCATGAACAAAGCTGCATCAACTATATTATGTGAATGGCTTCCACTTACTGGCGTTTCATGCTCAAGGTCGAGCTCAAAACCTTCTGATTTTGATGCCTTTTGGTGCAACCCCTTATTTTGTTGGACCATCAAAATGGATCCAGGAGAGCTAGAGTTATAACTTCCAGGGTTATACTCAATCAAAGCTAATGGAGTCTTGCAAATCATGGGAGGACTTGTCTTGTGAAATAATCTCTGAGAAGATTGATGTGATGGAGATCTTGAAGATTCCTTAGCAAAAAGAGGTCACTCACATGAATGCATATCATTGAAATTCTGTATGTCCTCTTCCTCTGGAGGAAACATCAGCATCCTCATTTCTCTCATCTTGACAGGATCAAGCCCAAGATGAGCAGGTAGAGAATGTGAAAGCAAAGTCGGGTCCACTGGAGCAGTTCCATTATCAATATCCGAAACCTCACCATCAATCATCTCGGCAAGATCTTGAGCATCAGGAGACGCACTGTTCATTATAATATCTTCTTCATCATCTTCGCTCAGGCCAAATCTGCTAAAATGCTGTACTAAGAATTTCCACTTGTCATTTATTGGGTCAAACGAGATCAATTGTGCTCCCTGACTTTCTGTCTTGCACTTCAACTTTCTTAAGCAATCCTCATTACAATGATTGAAAGATTTTGCTTGCAATAGTATCGTTACTTCAGCTAGCTTGTTAAGTCCCTGACCAACCACTGGCTTTGAACTTTCATCTTCATATGCAATAATCTCACATCTATTGAACTTCATGATTCGGTCTAAATTCAACCATCTAACATCTGTTTCCCCAATAAATTTTACACATCCATAACCAACCCTGCCAGCAGTAAAGTCTTGAACTCTGCTGCAAAAGCCTGGACACATGAATTCCCAAGTAGCCAGTTCACTCAAACAAGGCTCCGTATAATAATCAGAAGATCGCAATGTTGGTAAAGAATCTTCAATGTCACGTTAAACCCTACATGGCAGAGCATTATCTTCACTGTCCAGAGAAATTCTTCTTCTCTTATATTGTGATTGAAGAACGAGAATAGGGTCGAATATCCCTACATCAACTTCCGTTGTTGGGTCCAATCAATCCAGACTATGAATTTGTAGTCAACTAAAATATGTCGCAGGGCCCTGATAACAGTATATACAACTCATATTAGATAAAAAGCCATAATTTAAATGAAAAATATCTAGATCCACTAGATAAGTGACAATTTATCGTTAAAACCCACCCCCTCCCTTAAAATTTCGGGTGAAGAAGAGGTATAAAACATGAGGACTTGAACAATTCATTCCTCAAAAAAATAAATAAATAAAAAGACAAACAGACTATTGTTCAATAATTCATACCGCTTTAATTTCGAAACCTTTTTTCTCTGAGTTAAACAGTTGCTGCTCTTAATAAGCTACAATAATATTTGAAAGTCACTCTGATCCCAATATTCCAAATCAATTTACAGCAGAACGACACATCTACAATGCAGGCATCCATTGGACATCATACCAAACTAGAACCCTACTCCTTTAGATGAAACACTAGAATTACTAAATCAAGGAGCTATATATTCGCAGCACTGCATTTATAAATGAAAATATATATTAGACTCAATTTGCGGATTCGTATAGGCCTTAGTACCATGTACTAAAACGACAAAGCCCAAATTGACAGAAAATTTTATTAAATCAGAATGGAATAGACCCGTTTAAGCACAATTCGGGTTGTCGGGCTCCGATTTTTAGTTTTCACTGCATGAGAAAGGATACCGCTCGGCCGGAGAGACTACGGCGGAAGGGGTTTAGTAGTTGCATAGAAGTAATTGTTACCGTTAAAGCCATTTTTAATTTTGACCTCCAAGCTTTGAGTCAGTTGACATTCTGCCCAAATTTTTCCATCGTAGCCATGAGCCTAATAGTAAGTTAAATTAGAAAGAATTGACGAGTTATTTTATCTAATTTAATTTATCAACTTATTTAAATGTAGCTGTGATTTATCATCTGAAATCATATTACGATGCTTACGAAAAGATATCTAATTCCATGACGAATGTGAATTTATCGAATCAGAAGTCGTTGATTGCAATTTTAGCCCTTTGTCCAATAACATAATTCAATTATGAAAATTTATTCTCTTGTTTATTTTTAGAGAATTGCTCGTTGTATTAAAGCATCATCTACTTTTTATTAACCAAAACCTTGAAATGGAATATAAAAGTAGGGTAATTAACAAAAAAATGTTCCTATCGTTTGCATTTATCACTAAATAGTTCTTATCGTTTTAAATTTGACATTCGCACCTTCATTTCAAATATTTCTTGCAAAATTGATCAGAACCGAACCGAACCGACCCGCGCCCACCCCTACGTATAGGCCTTAGTACCATGTACTAAAACGACAAAGCCCAAATTGACAGAAAATTTTATTAAATCAGAATGGAATAGACCCGTTTAAGCACAATTCGGGTTGTCGGGCTCCGATTTTTAGTTTTCACTGCATGAGAAAGAATACCGCTCGGCCGGAGAGACTACGGCGGAAGGGGTTTAGTAGTTGCATAGAAGTAATTGTTACCGTTAAAGCCATTTTTAATTTTGACCTCCAAGCTTTGAGTCAGTTGACATTCTGCCCAAAATTTTCCATCGTAGCCATGAGCGTAATAGTAAGTTAAATTAGAAAGAATTGGCGAGTTATTTTATCTAATTTAATTTATCAACTTATTTAAATGTAGCTGTGATTTATCATCTGAAATCATATTACGATGCTTACGAAAAGATATCTAATTCCATGACGAATGTGAATTTATCGAATCAGAAGTCGTTGATTGCAATTTTAGCCCTTTGTCCAATAACATAATTCAATTATGAAAATTTATTCTCTTGTTTATTTTTAGAGAATTGCTCGTTGTATTAAAGCATCATCTACTTTTTATTAACCAAAACCTTGAAATGGAATATAAAAGTAGGGTAATTAACAAAAAAATGTTCCTATCGTTTGCATTTATCACTAAATAGTTCTTATCGTTTTAAATTTGACATTCGCACCTTCATTTCAAATATTTCTTGCAAAATTGATCATTTCCGTCTATTCCACCATGAAATAAATGCATGGAATTCACTCACATTATCTGAGAAGGTAAATTAGTCAAGTCACTCCCCCCCCCCCCCCCCCCCCATCTACACCCCC
>NW_019230541.1:200716-209698 GCF_002742605.1 Olea europaea var. sylvestris
CCCCCCCTTTAGAATAGATTCTTGTATTACTAGACTAGATTGTAGAGAGGTTTATCTTGACCATTCATAAATACAAAAGTTGAATTGGAACATGACAAAATCCCAAGAGTCAATAAACAACGCCAAACCTCACTTCTCCAAAATCTTCCAAAAGGATGAAGCCACCCCTTGAATCCATTCCACTGCAATCTTCCCACTGCCATTCCGATATCGACAAGATCAATGTCGACAATGTAAATTTTATTTTCAATTCCTAAAATGGGTCGTGGTTTTTTATAAATCAATTTTACTCTAAGCAGCTGACTTGTGTTGAGTTATTAACCAATTTGTCGAGGCCTGTATTGAAAAGGACAATGGCATTATTAATCTCTTCATTGCATCTACCTTCATTGCCATTGTGTCGGGTTTGAGTGATGAATACCATTTTTCCAAACAAAAATGAACTTCTTTGCAAAACTTTATTAAAGAAGCCAAAAGACCGTGAGACCAAAATCCACAATTTAGGTTGTCAAATGGGTTGAGCCCTTTTTTTATATATATATATTTTATTTACAATTAGTATGATAAGTTCTGCATGTTAATTTACATGATATTAAATTAAGTGAACATGAAATGGTTATTTACCGATTTAGTTAGAGCAAAATATCTTGTTCATCATGTCTTTGAATGGATGAATTATTTAGTCTCTGTTTGGTTTGAAAAAAAATATTTTTAATTAAATTTTGATAAAAGTTGGTTAAATGTGTGATGATAAAAGTTGTGAATCTCATAAAATATATGATTAAAAATGAGTTTTGAAAAAAAAAAAAATATATATATATATATATATATATAATTATCATGTTGCAAGATACACTTTCAAATTTTACAATAAAGTTGTGGAATCCTTTCAAAAATCAGATGGTCACATTTGTGACCACTAATAAATTTTTGTAACTCATTTATTAATTAAAAATGGTTATGATCACAATAACAAATAATTTATGGTCATAACTACGTATTATTCATAAATCACAAAATGTCACGATCACAATATGCAAAATGTGAACAGCAATAATAATTTAATCACAAATCACACATTTTATAGATTACTACTTATTTATTGATTACAAATTATCAAATTAACTATTTACAATTATCAATTAACTGGTCACAAGTTACTCTTTGTCTCCTCCACCTCATCCCACCTATTCACCATTGTGGGCACCAGTGGCCATCGCCACCTTGTATCAGCAGTCCACCCCCCACTCCAACTCACCTCTTATTTTTATTCTTCACATGACTTTCTCCTTACACCATCACAAGATTGCCACTGGTTTTTGTTCGAGTGAAACCCATAAGCGTACAGGATTTTTGTACAAGTAATAAGATATGTGAGTTAAGAGTATCGTTTTCACGAGGAATAATGTCTAATTTGTAGTTTAATAACTGCAATTAAATTTCAAGTAATATAAAATCAAAAGAGTTTTGATTTGTATGTTTTCTATACTAATCCTAACTAACAAAGTAAATAAACTATTTATCTAATATGTGAGTGTTTGTATTGGAATCGTGAATCCCCTTATTGCCATTTAATTCAACTCTTAACTCATAATATCGTAAATTCGTATATTCAAGATAATCGATAATACACTTTTATTCAATATTCCTTTCCAAGATATATTAGATCTATGTTTAACACAATCCGATCATATTCTTAGTCCGAATTCATATGTAAAAAATGCATTGATTCGTAGGATTTATTACACGTGATTGGACATGCCATAGATATTATTCCTAATATCTATTGTCTATGTGTTAATTTTGCTACATTCTAAACTTATTATCAGTATTCCTACATTACAATAAGCAACTTACTATTTAATTGGTGATCAAGCAATCAAATAGTTCAAAGGGAATGCAAAACTAATCAAGAAAAATCATGAAATACTATATTATTTGTCTTGAATTAAAATAAACAAACAATAGGATTCATCATTCATCCAATACAAAGGAAAAAACCTAGCCAACCATCCTAATTATTAAATTATACAAAAAATAATAAAAATACATCACTTGTATTGAAGAAATATGAAAGAAGATAGAGAAATCCACTTTCTCAAATGAAACTTGATTTTGGATAAATAATTTTCAAGAATCTTACACAATTCCCTTGATGCCGATGATCAAACCTCGTTCTTAACCTCCAAAATATGTTGAGTCTATGAATTTTTAGATCTAATGGAGATTTTCAATGATAAAAATCTGATCTCTCACTTCCTGGACGAATTGTGGTATTTAAAGGATGCCCAAAATATTGTTACCAAAATATAGTTTCAATTGGAAAATGTAACAAAATCTCGCCTCGGAGAAGTACTATGCGGTCACATAGTACAAATGGAAACAGTCACATAGAAGAAATCATAACGGGTCTAGGAATCACTGAAGGCATGGATGCAGTCGCATTGAATTAACATTATGTGACCTCATAGATGTACTTTTTTTAGTCAGATAACTTTCAATATTTTGATCATATCTTTCATTCTCAATATTCGATTGAGATGATTTAAAGTGTATTAGAAAGATAACTCAAAGATATACAATTCTTTTATATATATATACAATTTTTCCAATTCGAATATTTGCTATCTGAAAAATGGGTCTCAAATTGAGACTAAAAATTCGAAACATAACTTTTTCGGCTGGAAATTGATTTGTGATAATACTTTTACTATATTTCATTCCTTTGACCCCTTTTCTCATCAGATTGACCCCTAACACTTATAAATCTTCATCGTGAGGTTGGACACAACTTTTATGCATTTGCTCTTTAGTACCCGACTACCCGAACTTTGAATTTGCTTCATTTTAGCCACTTTCTCTTGTAATCTTATTCCTTTATCTTCCAATTGTATTCACTTAAATCTTTGGCATCTTTGATCTTTATTTTGTCGCCCTCTCATCTATCGATTGTTCGCACTTTACTTTCCGACTTTTAGATTTTGCACTCTTTTCACTATTTTTGCATTCTTTTCTCCAATTCTTCATCAAATATCGAGTTTTACCTATAAAATATAATATAACACAAGTTTAGTAGTATTTTATCCGAAAAACAATAAAATATCATCTTTTAGAGACCTAGAAGAAGTGTAGAAACTACATTTATCCGTTTTCTTCTCACCCAACCTCACAAACATCAAATCTCTACCCCCAACAACAATGCACCACATATGCAATGCACCACCATGTAGATTCGCACCACCACAACGCAGATCCGCACCTACCATGCAAACAACATCGCACCAGTACTCGTTTCCTACCTCCATCACTATGGAATTTTGGATAGGGCTTAAGTTAGGGTTCTTAGTCCTTGCGATTGGGATTCGATTATACACCAATCCACCATCCATTGGGAGAGAAAATGAGGTGGTTGGTTTTCATGACAATTGGGCAGAGTTAGTAGTTGACGGTCGAGAAGAGAGAGAGAGAGAGCAGATACAAATATACTAAAAAGAGATTGGCATCTTCGTTGTATGTGTGAGTGGGGTGGGAGCACATGATTTTTGAAAGATAATTTTTTGTACTTGATTATTGAAATGGAATTAAAAAGCAAGTTTGTGTGTAATTTCTTCGAAAATAAATTTTTAGAAATTAGGAGCAAACAAGTGCTTAACTTTTACATAAGCTATCATAATGGATTGGGAGCCTACCCAATAAGATTTCTCTAAATTGGGCTTCTAATAAATTAGATTAAGCTCTTGTTTGTCCGTCATTATTTTAAAATTTTTTGCAAACTAATTTTCAACCACATTCTCATAATAAAATATTTGGCACGTAAATCTAAAATATATATATTTTTTTACTTTTTAACTACATATTCTCCAAAAACTCATTTTCATTGAATAATGGTGGACAAATGGGCGAAGATTTAAACCAAGTTATTAATTTTCTCGTGGCGTCATCAAAGCCCTAATGTGTCATCCAATTTTGAAGATGGCTACGGCTGGCAAAGGCATCTGTGAGCCTCGTAATTTTTTTTAAATAAAATTAAAGAAATATAAAAAAAAAATATATATATATATATATATATATGAATAACACAAACTCATGGGTGAGCTCATGGATTTTACTTTTTCAATTTGGCTTGATCTATAGGCTCTTGGTGAAATGAGTCGAGTTGATGAGTGGTCCGCACATATTGTTATTGTTAAATATGGTAGCCCATAGACAATCCCGTGGAGAAGAAGATGAATGTTTTGATTATCTTTTATTTCTTCATTTCATTTCTTTTTTCTTTTCTCTTTCAATTAAGGTAAAAACAACTAAAGTCATTCTGATGTAAGATTCGATGTTTTAATGGTCAAATTTAAAAGTTAGTCAAGTGAGAATTATACTTTACAGTTTATAAAGGCTGCTGACTTGTGTACACATTTTTAATAAGAATCTAGATGCCACATTTGGCAAATGTTGGAGACTAATATTCCACATTATAATGAGATGAATAGTAACTTTTGGAAAAATGTGTGGTTAAAAAATAAAGAATTTTTTTGGGGGTTTACGTGTGTTTGGGCCCATTAAATTAATTTTTTTTATCTTTCTCTCTCATATTTTTAACCACACAATCTTATATAAAATAATATTACATATAAATAAAAAAGTTTTATTCTTTTTCAATCATCCATTCTCCAAAAAAATATTATTCCACACATTAAAATTAGAAATAATGGGACCATAAGGAGGCTATTGAAGAATGTGCGATTACTAAGAAAAGAAAGAAAAATCAATTATAATTCAATGGGGCCAAATGGGCTTATTTGGATGGTAAACATGTACTAATTCTCGAAATAGATCATAAAATTTACTTCTAACAAGGAGGAGGGACATGTCATGTCAAACATGATTTTTTTTTTTTTTTAAAGTGAGCCTTAATTCCCTTTATATAAAAATAACTTTTAAGCATGTACAAATATACTCATCGTTGAATTATATATATATAACATTTATAATCTTGTTTGATTTTCATTATTTCCAAAATACATTTTTTCATCTCTCCTTTTTAACAACACATTCTTCACTCAAACAATATTACATGCAAATTCAATTCATTTTCTTATTTTTTAACCACACATTCTCCATCAATCTATTATCTTGAAATGAGAGGTTAATGGTTTTTTACATATGGATACAAAATATTTCCTTACTGAAAGTTTCTCATACTAACCCTAAATTTCTCTCAATAGTAGAGGCAAAAGAAAACTCAATGCAAATTTAATTGACGAAATGCAAATTTAATTGACGACTATGGTCGAGGAACAAAAGATCATAGGTGTGATAAGGAAAAGAAAGTAACAAAGTCAGGCAGAGGTGAGGGACAGTGCCAACTTCAGTGGTGGTGATATTGCTATAGAATAATGATTTGATGATGGTGCTGACGCCCTCCGTGGCAATGCTCATTGGGTGTGTTGTGCTTCTCATGTGGCGTCGTGATGTGGGATTGGCCAAGAATGCAGTGGTACCGCCATTGAAATCTATGGGTGCACAAGGCCGTGGTGGAGCCAAAGGAAGTGGACAATAGAAAGAAGAAAATCACCGTCTTTCATAGGACTCAGACATGTACCATTAAAGGCTTTGCTAAGGTAAGAAATTAATTTTATCTCTTTGATGAATCTCCAAACAAAAGCAAATAAAGAAAAATGACACTGGAATTTTTCGTAAGAAAGTGAATGATTAGAGTTTTAAATTAGAGCTAAAGGCTAAAACAAAAGTAATACTCTTTTTGTCGCCACACTTAGTGTAACTTTCTTATTGTCACTGAAGTTTACTTCTCTACTTTCAAGTAAAATTACGTTAAGGCAATATATAGAAGTTGACAAGGACGGTCAAATTAATTAATAATTGAAACTAAGTCGAAGATAATGAGGTTTTTAGAATAATTACTTAATTTCTACTTGCATAATGTAAAGGTTGCATGCACATTATTTTGACTGTATTTAGTGAACTAACTATTGTTTTTGCTGTTGTATCAGGCACTTGCTAAGGAAGCTAAAGCTAGACATGAAAAGGTCAAGTTTAAAGTGATAGATATAGTGAGTTTTCATGTTCATTTTAGATGGGTATTCTGCTTATGCTTTGCTTGTTTACTGAGTAAATATATGGCCTTGATTTTTTTTTTTACCATCATAGGATGATTATGCTATCGATGATGAAGAGCATGAGGAGAAGTTAGGGAAGGAAACTTTGGCATTATTCTTTCTTGCCACATAAATTCATCAATTCTAACTTCTAGCTATATCTAAATTAAATAAAAACACAAATTTATGTATTTGCAAGTACAAAATGTATAGTGATAGTTATTTGTGTGCATATGATTTTAAGTTTCAACAATAAATGCATATATACATCTGTCCAAAATATTAGAGGGTAAATGAGTTAGTATGCAATTTAAGTTTTGGTGGTTGTAGATATGGTGATGATGAGCCTATCGACAATGTAGCAATGCTCTATAAATGGTTTACAGAGGAAAAAGGTAAAGGGGTTTTGCTTCAGAATCCTCAATATGGAGTATTTGGCCTCAGAAATCAACGATATGAGCATTTGAACAAGGTTTAACATAGATTCAACTTCTATTTTTTTTTATCCTTTTGTAAATTGGCACATGATCTTTAAATATAATGCCATGACTGTTTGCTAAAGGGTCCTTGTTTATTTACTATGCATGGATAGGACTGTGATTGTGATTGTGGTGGATAACCTTGTCAAATCGAGCAAGGTGTGTTTTTTCCTTTATTATTCATCCATTGATTAAAATTTTTTGGTGTTACTTTAGGCACATGAGATGTTTATTTCCATTATGTCTCAGTTATGCTCATATTTTTTTATGTGATCATCTAAGCCCATGTTCGAGCCCCAATATTCAAAAATTAATGTTTTTTCAAACTCATTTTTAAGCACACATTCTCTCAATAAAAGAATTTGCACATAAATCCAATTTTGTCTGCTTTTTAATTACACGTTCTTGTAAAATCACTATCACAAAGTGCATTCTTTGGTTTTAAAAAAAATGGGGCTCAAACAAGGGCTAATTATTTAAGAAGTACGTAAATTGTAAAATGAAACTTGTATTTAATTCATGTACTTTCTTCATGTTGGAAAATACGAATAATGGGTTGCCCATGTGAGGTGACCAAACCCGCAAGATTTTAAAAAGGTTGGAGGGAGTAGTTTGAATTTGGAATTCAAATCTATAACTTCCAAATAACTCCTTGCAACCTCCATATAGAAGTGTTAGGATCTTCCTCAAGCTGCTCAAGATGATTTTCGGGCTCAGTTAACCTTTAAAACACCGAATCAACACCAAAACCGAAGGTACCCGCTGCCAACCTCACGAGTTCTACCTATGGTTGCTTTTCTTCCTTCTGCTTGTTGTTTGCTCACTCACAAAGAATGAATACCACACAGGTAAGGGTCACAAAGACACAAGAGGTAGACAAGATCAAGGAGTAGAATGCACGAAGAAGAAGAAGACACGGCCTCTCTCTCTCTCTCGGGTTCTTTCACAAAAACGGGACCAAGGAAGGCTACGAGAGTTACCAATATATATAGTAAACCAATGACAAACAATAAGGTAAGTTATACATATGGTAAGTGGGCTCGACTAGGGTTATGGCCCAATAGCACACCAACAAGCCACAAAGGTTTATTAGCCATCCAATAGGTAAAACAACGTTAAGTCGGGTCATCCCATTATTCGGTGTTGATTTATCGTTCAGTCATTCATGTCGACTGATAAAACTGGTTTACATCATCGCCCGGGAGGTCGTTTGACAACATGATGTCTAACAACCTCTACCTTGGTGTCAAAGGACCTGCAAAGAGAAAATATTTTCCATTAGTGACACCTCTAATAGAAAACCGATAAAATTGGAAATCATTTACCTGTACCGATGTTTAGAAGCTCCTTGCAATTTCTAAACTTTACCAGTGGCAGCACTTTCGTGCCCATATCCGAAGGATTATATTGTGTGTGAATTTTTTTAAGTCTTACTACTTCTTGTGATATTATACCCCTAATGAAGTGTAGCCTAACATCGATATGTTTAGTGCGTTCGTGAAAAACAGGATTCTTACACAGATGCATGGATGACTGACTATCAGAATACACAACCACATACTCATTCAAGACACTTAGTTCATGAAGTAGACCTCTAAGCCATAGAGCCTCTTTAATTGCTTTAGTGGTGGCAATATATTCTGACTCTGTAGTGGATAGTGCAACTATGTGTTGTAACTGTGATTTCCAACTCACACACGAATTTGATAAGGTGAATACGTAAGAGGGAGTTGATTTTCTACCATCCCTATCTCCTGCATTGTCAGCATCTACAAAACCCTTTAATTTCACGCCTTCCTTATTAGCACTAAATTTTAGACCTACGTCACTTGTACACTTCAAATATCTTAAAAGCCACTTTAATGCTTCCCAATATTCAGGAGCTGGATTAGACATGTACCTACTGAGAGTACTAACAGCGAATCCTAAGTCCGGTCTAGTGCAAACCATCAAATACATTATGGAACCAATCATATTTGAGTATGAAATTTTACTCATGTATTCCACTTCACGTTCATTACAGGGAGCTTGTTCTTTAGATAGAACAAAATGGTTTGCAAGAGGCAACGTGATAGGTTTGCAGTCACTCATATTAAACCTTTTCAACACCTTTGATATGTATGGAGACTGATGCAAGAATACGATGGAATTTGACCTATTTCATTCTATTTCCATGCCTAGAATCCTTTTAACCTTTCCTAGGTCTTTCATGTCAAATTCTCCACTAAGATCTGCTTTTATATTATTTATCCACTTAGGAGATGATCCAACTAAAAGCATGACATCCACATAGAGCAACAAGAACAAATAATTGTTATCAGTCTCGTTGTGTTGAAAGTATAGGCAGTGATCGAATTTACTTCTTTGAAATCCTATAGTGAGTACAAAGGAAT
>NW_019230541.1:210313-210483 GCF_002742605.1 Olea europaea var. sylvestris
CTCACTCGAAGTACTAGGTACTGATGTGTTAAATTTTCCTAACTCCACCTTAAACCAATTTCTTTCTTCACCTGATTCAGTTTCTCTTACAGGTTCGGTTTCGTTCCTTAGACAAGGCATCTCACTCTCATTAAATGTGACATCCCTACTCACGATGATCTTAACTCCTT
>NW_019230541.1:210692-238113 GCF_002742605.1 Olea europaea var. sylvestris
TTCTTCCAGTTGTTAAAGTTATGGAAGGTTTCAGTTTTGTCTTTCAATAGATAGACCCACACTTTCCTGGTGTAGTCATCTATGATAGATAGGAAATACCTATTCCCACCCGATGTGGGATTACTAGCAGAACACCACATATCAGAATGCACAAATTCAAGCATACTTTTAGCCTTATGCGTACTAGTGGAGAACGACACTCTATGGTGCTCTCTGAGCACACAGTGATCACAGAACGATAGGTCAGACACACAGTCATTACCAAATGCACCTTTTTCATTAAGTAGCTTAAGTCCCTTAATGCCTACGTGTGCAAGCCTACTATGCCACGTATGTGTGTGATCGATTTTGATCCACACTTTCCTGGTGTAGTCATCTATGATAGATAGAAAATACCTATTCCCACTCGATGTGGGATTACTAGCAGGACCCCACAGGATCAGAATGCACAAATCAAGCATACTTTTAGCCTTATGCGTACTAGTGGAGAACGACACTCTATGGTGCTTTCTGAGCACACAGTGATCACAGAACGATAGGTCAGACACACAGTCATTACCAAATGCACCTTTTTCATTAAGTAGCTTAAGTCCCTTAATGCCTACGTGTGCAAGCCTACTATGCCACGTATGTGTGTGATCGATTTTGGCGAAAGAAATAGAGGAGTTTAATCCTCTAATTACTTTCCCAGTAGTGATGTAAATATCATTTTTCTTGATTCCCTTAATAGAGATTAACGCACCCTTCATCATTTTAAACATACCATTTCCAATTTTACCGGTGAAGTTGTCTTTCTCAAGTCTTCCTACTGAAATCAAATTTCTAGATAATTCAGGAATGTATCTAACTTCCTTTAACATGTACACAAAGCCCGTGTTAAATTTTATCTTTATATCTCCAATTCCAGCAATTGTATAGGCAAAGTTATCACACAGAACTACTTGCCCATCATTAGATTCTTGCAAGTTTTCAAACCAGTTCTTTTTAGACGTCACATGAGAAGACGCACCAGAATCTAATATCCATTCATGCATGTGAAAATTAGTACTTAGATTCAATTCAGTAGTATATGCGACTGGACTAGTGATCACATAGACTTCACCGTTTTCAGTATCGGAGGTAGAGGATAACACATTTATCTCATCTCTTTCCTTAACCTTTTGTTTTCCCCTTTCTTTATAGCAGTCTTTTATAAAATGCCCTGTGCCTCCACAGCCATAGCATTTTCTAGCCTTAGTTCTAGACTTTGACCTAGGTCGACAATTGCCCTTCTTTTTCCAACTATTACTACTTGATTCGCCACTACTTTGGTATCCATCATGACTGGCTTGCCTAAATTGAGTTCTACCCCGCATCATATGCAACTCTCCACTCCTCCTATCCCCTTTTTTAGCCCTCATTTTCATCTCTTTACTCCTAAGAGAATCTACGACAATTTCAGGTGTTAATGTGTCCATGCCATACTTAATGGCATTCTTAACTTCTTTATAAGAGCCCAGGATTGAATTGAGCAAGATTATAGCCTTATAAGTCTCAGACACGACTTCGTCACAATTGACAATATCTTGCACCAATTTGTTAAATACATCTAAATTGTCGTCGAGATCCTTTGAAGGATCCATCTTAAAACTGAAGAATCGTTCGAGTAGGTAGAGTTTATTCGGTATAGATTTAAGCAAGTATAAGTCTTCTAGTCTTTTCCAAAGTTCTTTGGTGGTTTTTAGTTTTCCCACTTTTCTTAAGACAGCGTCAGACAAGTGTAATATTATTGAGGTATAGGCAAACTCATCGGCTTCCTCTTTTTGTTCTTTTGAGATGTCAAGTACAAAATTGTCTTCGATGGCTTTTGACACCTTTTGTTGGACTAATATGCCTCTCATTTTTTGTTGCCAGATAGAAAAGTCCCCTTTACCGTTAAATATTCCCAAATCAAAATTATGTGTTGTCATTGGTTAACACACTAATTAGACCACATGAAGTAGTATTGGGAAGCGTGATAAGGTAATATCTTGTTAATTCTTAGCAAAAGTAACAATGAACCTAAACGCTACGTCCACCAAGAAATACCAAGCACTTAAATCAAAAGAACAAGCACTCAATTAATGCAAGTAATCCTAGTTCTAGCACAAGCAATGGTTACCCCTTCACGATAACCCCAAAACCTAACGATCACCCCACACGATGATGTTGTTATTGCTGAATTTAAATGGATTAAGCCAATTTACCAGAGCGGACCTATCTAAGTCCGTAGAGTGGAGAAAAACGAGCTTACTGTTCAATTGCAGTCAGCGTCGCACCAGGGGCAAAATCGTCCAACTTTTTCTGTGTAACCTGAAACACAAAACAAAGTATATCAGCGCGTTCAGGAGATCGAAACAAGCAAGTTACCTAAAGATAGCTTCGCCGGAATGCTGCCTACGCGCCACCGCTGCTCCGCCGCCACCGTCCACACGCCACCTCACCAAGGGCGCCTCGACCTGTTAGTAATGGGTATGGCCTCTGTTTGTCCAATCGAGCTTTGGTTTGTGAGTAATTGAAGAATTTCAGATTCAGGTAAAAGGATGAAATCGTGAAAATCAACCACTTTTGAGCCTATTTTTGCCAACCAAGCTCTGATACCAGATGTTAGGATCTTCCTCAAGCTGCTCAAGATGATTTCCAGGCTCAGTTAACCTTTAAAACACCGAATCAACACCAAAATCGAAGGTACCCGCCGCCGACCTCACGAGTTCTACCTATGGTTGCTTTTCTTCCTTCTGCTTGTTGTTTGCTCACTCACAAAGAATGAATACCACACAGGTAAGGGTCACAAAGACACAAGCAAGAGGTAGACAAGATTAAGGAGTAGAATGCACGAAGAAGAAGAAGACACGTCCTCTCTCTCTCGGGTTCTTTCACAAAAACGGGACCAAGGAAGGCTACGAGAGTTACCAATATATATAGTAAACCAATGACAAACAATAAGGTAAGTTATACATATGGTAAGTGGGCTCGACTAGGGTTATGACCCAATAGCACACCAACAAGCCACAAAGGCTTATTAGCCATCCAATAGGTAAAACAACGTTAAGTCGGGTCATCCCATTATTCGGTGTTGATTTATCGTTCAGTCATTCATGTCGACTGATAAAACTGGTTTACATCATCGCCCGGGAGGTCGTTTGACAACATGATGTCTAACAAGAAGTTATGAAAAGGATAACAAAAAGAAGGCATGAAAAAATGGTCAAAATTCATATGAAAATTCACTCAAAAAATTGGAAAGTCTCTAGAATCATATTTTTGGCATGAAATCTCACAGAAATGGCACTTAGATTGTGGATAATAATCTCCTTCTATTGTGATTGAGATTGGGACTATTGGAGTACTAGAAAATGCCGGTTTTGATGCTTGAATAGCAATGTGATTCAACCACACAAAGATCATGAAATTCACCATTTCAAGTAAGTTTCTTGACTAAAGATTCATGTCAAAGTATGCTACGAAATCCTACATTGGTGTCAGAGCCATAAAGTTGAATTTCTTGTTGTAATTTATGTTTAAATATGCCATTACATGATACAATTTGGGTTATAAATCTTGTATGGTAAGTTTTGAAACCTTATGTGGTATTTAGCGGCATCATTTGATAATTTACTACCATCTATTCGTTTATCTTTATGCAGTAAGATTAGTATCGTTAGAAACTTCTTCTCATAAGCTTTCCAACCATATAAAGAACTCAAATTTTGGATTAAAAAAATGAAGAAGTTATAAGATTTTGAAATTTGGATGATAATCAGAATTTTAGGCATGAAACTTGATAAAACCTTGATATTCATCACATAATAACTTTTTGTACATTAAGTCTCATGCTGTTCATTTGATATGGTTGGATAAATCTTCTCAAAACCTTTCGAATGATATGAAGATCATTAATTTTGGGCTTAAAACGAGAAAGTTATGCTCTCCCGAAGTTCGGATGAGAATCTATTTTTGTATTAAAAATTGAAATATTAGAAATTTCATCACATGATAACTTCTTCCATACTATGTTCCATAATACCTATTTGGTATGGTTGGATAGATCTTCTCGATACCTTTCTAATGATATAAAAAAAACATAAATTTTGGCATTGGAATGAAGAAGTTATGCCTCCCAAAATTTAGATGTAAATCTGATTTATTTATTTTTTTCTTTGGTGAAAAACGATAAAATCGGAAACTTCATCACATGATAAATTCTTCCACACTATGTTTTGTGATGCTCATTTATGGTTGGATAGATCTTCTCGAGACCTTTTCAACGATATAAAGAAAATAAATTTTGGCCTTGGAATGAAGAAGTTATGGCCTCTCGAAGTATTGATAAAAATTTGAAAATTCCATCTTTTCTTTTAATGATGAACATTATTTTTTCCTCCCCATTTTTTAGTCTTGATCAGATCTGTTTGGTTCTAGAACACAATCTTAATAGTTGATATTGTAAAATTTGACCACATAGATGAACTCAGAACATCAAAATTGATTAAAGAGACGAATCAATGAGATTTTTCTATTGAATAAGCACTGCTAATAGGCGTTTAGAGCCCCACATTTTTTTATTAAAAAAAGTTAAAAAGTCAAATAAAACTGTCGTTTGACTTTTCAAATGGAATTTAGAAATTTGTAAATTAATCCCTCAAATATTCTTGATTTTTTTATGTGCAATTAAAATTAATTTTCAGATAATCAAAAATATTTTTTGAACTTGATTAAATTTTGAAAATTTTTATAAAGATCAAGAATATGTGTTAAGTGATATTTTCCTAGCGAGATTTTTTTTTAAGTGTTTCATTTTTAAATGAAGAATACTTCGAAGGTATTTAAAATACCACATTTTATATACGTTCATGAGTTGTTTCCAATTTTTTTGTGCTTGATCAGATATAGCTGGATCTTGCACATTTATAGCATCCTTAGAAAGAATGCTAGAAAATCGAAGGCTATGGAACTTGTTGAAAAGTTTCGTGCATATCGATATAAATAAATGGATTTGGAACATGACCTAATGTGGAATACGTGAATATTTTGGGAAATAAATATTTGATGTCAAGTAGAATATGAGAATTTTGATGTCACTTCCCATTTGTTAGGACTGTTTTGCAACAAAGATTTAAATGGGATTGAAAATTTGTAATATAAAACTTAAATGATGTTAGTTTTATTTTTGAATTATAATTAAAGTTATCCTCTGGAAGAATTAATTTGTTATATTATAATGCATGTTATTATTGGATAAATGTGCATATTTATGTTTTTATTGCATATTATGAAGTTATCTAATTTAATACATAATATCTGTTAATTCATGTATTAATATAAATGCTAAGGTCAGTAAAATTAGTGAAATTGTTACTTAGACTTATTGATTGTCAGTTGAGTGATAGTTCAGTGATTGGAAGATTTAGAGAAAATCTCACCTATAACTATTTGATTCATCGAGTAGGAGTTCTCAAGTTGGTAGAATTAATGTAATTCTCACTCAGAACCCAGAATTTTGCATTATGAAATTAAGTTTATGATAGTAAAATAATAGGATTGTGGATGATGATTGGAAACATAATGAATTTTTGACTCTATGCCTAATGTTTAACTATCATAGACGTTAATTTGAGTTAATGCAAAATTAAAGATGTGCATAAATAGGCATTGGTTGAGAATAAAATGTCTCGAAAAATCGGATAGATCATGTCATTAAAATCTATAATGGTTGTTCTTAATAAATGTGATAAGCTAAATGCAATAATATTTGGCATGATAAGATTTTGAATGTACTAGAAAGACATGATACTTTAGAAAGCATCAACCACGCAATAAAAGACCTTATGTAGGTCATACTACTCTAGAGAAGCAAGATCGGAACTTTGTTAAGCACGAAAAAAGATAGATTCTAGTACTTGAAAATTTGAGTTCTTAAGTTTTGATATAAATGACTTTTTTTTCTCGAATGTGACTTAATTGATGGTTAACATAGTGTTAACATTTTCATTAGTCACATTTTTTTAGATGAAAAATAAGTTCAAACTAGTCTCTTCTCAATATATGAGAACTTTTAAGGTCATTGTGACTTACAAATTGACATGTCAATTTTCTATATTGACACTACCTGCTGTGTGAGTTAAAAGACATGTGACTTGATGTTGCTAAGTCTCGAAGACATGCTTGTGTAGTAATGTTCTAGCTTGCATAAGACTTTGAACTTAAGAAGTAAATGAGCTATAATAAATGCGAGATAGATGAGAAGACTGAAAAAGGGGACCAAAAAAAACATATCGGATAGTAAGTGAATAGAAGTGGTTTTGATAGAGGATCAGTGTTATAAAAGTTCAAGTGTTTCAACTATACGATTTGAATCTCTTAGTTTGAAAGTGATTAAGCTAAACGATCTTGCACTTGAATATATTCCTTTTAGTGTTGTTTACGTGTCAACACTATACATATTGGATCTTATCTTGTGTGGATAGTGGATTCAAGGGTTAGAAACCCACTTTATATGAGATTAAAAGATATATTATTCTACTGTTGAGTTTCTGACTTGATTTAAAGTAGATATATATAAATAATGAAGATAGAGTAAATGTTTATATGACTGATACTGCAACTTAGTGTTGTAAAGTGGAGAAATTGACATCCTATTCGATATTAAAAAGGTATAAAAAAACTTTACTAAATTTGATCTCAGTTATTGTTCTTTGAAAAGTAGTATCTTACTTGAACTTTTTCGTAGTAGTTCTGTTCGTACGCACATTGATGATGTTTATTATAGTTCTGGATATTTGTGCAATAGATTGAGGTTTTAAGTTGAGAAAACCATTCAAAATCGCAAGAGCTAAACTTTTATGGAATAAAACCATCCAAATTTCTTTAGGGTTGTGATTGAGCAAGATAGAGATAGAACTTCACTTTTCATTACATTTATAGATGGATTCACGCATTTCAGATATGCCTTTGATTTTCTTAAATTGAAGATATTGTATTGGTTTAGACTTTTTTGAAGTCGAGTAGAAAATCAGATTATGAAAGTGAAGACTTTGAGAATTATCTAATGGCATGAATCTCTATCACGAGATATTAATGATCTATGCAATGAAAGAAATTCTTATTTGATAGACTATTCCTTAATCACCAATAATTATATCGTGTATTTGATTGAAGAAATGAAAAATTGCTGAATATGATGAGGTTAGAGATATACAGTCCAACTTAAGTATTTGCTTTTGGAAAGAGCATTGACTAACTACAATGTATCAGTTAATGGAGTTCTCTGAATATTGGTACCTTCTGAATATATAAGTTCTGGACATGTAGATGACCACATATGGGTTGTCAAGGACTCATAATGGACTATATATGTTCTCGATAGTGTGTTTGGGAACATGAGCGAAAAATTGCTGAATATGATGAGGTTAGAGATATACAGTCCAACTTAAGTATTTGCTTTTGGAAAGAGCATTGACTAACTACAATGTATCAGTTAATGGAGTTCTCTGAATATTGGTACCTTCTGAATATATAAGTTTTGGACATGTAGATGACCACATATGGGTTGTCAAGGACTCATAATGGACTATATATGTTCTCGATAGTGTGTTTGGGAACATGAGTCTACTAAAAACGAGATGTATCTCGATGACATACATGTAGTCCAAAAATGTACTTTAAGTGAAATTTTTTTATGGATATCAAGTCACAAAATGTGACATTTGATATTTTTCCCAGTAAGGGAGAAAAAATTGGAGAACATCGTTGAAATTGATATTATATGTATTGATGAATTAATTTTGAATATATAAGAGTTGATCCAAACTTCTGAATCAAGTGGGAGTAATCTATTTTCGAGTTGGACCTATCTATCCGAGTGGGAGCCATCTAAGAACTATCTAATTTCAATGACTCTTGGTTTCGAGTGGGAACTAAGATCTATTTAATATCAATGATTCTTGGATTAGAGTGGGAGGTAAGATCTATCTAATGTCAATGATTTCTTGATCAAAAAACCAGTGAAGAATTTTGAGGAAAGTGATGAAAGTATATATATGGAATATAGAATTTCAACCTAATCTAGAATACGATAGAAATTCTATTTGGACATAATATTTTTTAGAACATTCAGATTCTTGAAAATTAAGTGGAAGACTAATGAGTTTCTGATAAATAAAGCTTATCTATTTGAAAAAGGGTATATTCAATATAAGTGTATTGAGTTAGATAGAAATTTTTTCATGACAATGGGATTCGCTTCTATACGTCTATGCTAGCCATGATAGTATATTTAAATTTAGTGTTATATTAAATAGAACCAAAGATTGTATTTTTATTCTTAATTGAGAAATGATTAAAGAAATCAATATGAATCGTCTTGTAAATTTCATGTTAAAGTTTTTTTGTATTGTGGTAACTGTATAGTTACACACATGGCCTAATATAGTCATCTTTACAGTCGTACTTCAGTTTTTTAACAGGGATAAATCTCTTATAAGAATTTCATCATATGAATGAAAATTACTGTATTTGTGTAAAGGTATGATGTTAGGTTGTAATTCTAATTTTGATATTACACTGGATTGGCTAAGCATAAAAATGAGTGTATAGAGACCATTTTGAAACGGTTGTCCTTGATCTTTGAGACAAAAAATGTGGGTTTAGCAAATTGTATGATTTGTGTTAAAAAGATTATTAGTCTTCTTGCTCTACACAAGAGTTTTATACTATAAGCACCCATGTAGAATTGTTACCCTATTAATACTCCTATATTGAAAGGTGACCATATAAGTCTTCATAAATGCCCAAAGACTCAATAAGTGTACAAAGAAATATCCAGAGAATCATATCTGGTACGAATAAGAGTTAGGAGCTAGGAGTATACTATGATATATACTTGCCATAACATTGGTCATGCTATGGATCTAGATAGTATGTATCAATATTATATTTAGAAAATGTATTGTGCTACCTGAAGGGTGCTGCTGTCAATTATTCTATTTCGTTGTCGAAGGAATAACTTGTGATTGGAATAGATATACAATTTGTCGACTAAGAATGAGAGTAAGTCAAGCACAATTATTAGACTTGTGCACTCTTGCTATATAGAGTAGTAAGAAGCATATGTATTGTAATATATATACCTTGACATCTAAAGAAATTGTTTGGTATAGATGTGTTGAGCATAAGAAAGTGTCTTTGCAATATATATACGTAAATGATGATGTGTAATCATCATACTCTGAAAATGTCTAGAGATATTTGTTGGTAATATTGAATCTTTAGAATTTCATAGAATATTACTGTATCAGAAAACACTTGATTGAGTTTTGTGTGCCCACAAATGAACAATTTTGAGTTCATATGTAATCTAATTTTGAGATTATGAGATACATGATTTGTATGCACATATAAAGTATATCGAACAAGTGTAGATTGGCTCACTCACATGAGCAACCACCTCAGACACTTTGAGATATATTGAAATGAGACACAGTGATCATGTTGTATACATGATCCAGTCACCTTGATAAGATATCAAGATGAGATTACAACAAGTCATCGAAATGGATTTTACTATTCATTAACCTGTTTAGTAGCCAGATCGAGTTCTAAATTTGAGATTGCCTGAAGGAATGAATATAAGGAGAACTCAAGTTAGGTATCGGGAAATACCTGAATTAGAATCTGTATAGTGTTATTTGTTTACAAAGAGTATGACATACGTCCTAAGAAAGGAAGAAAACTTCATAGCACGTGTTTCATATCATGTGTGCTTTTACGATCAATATTGGGTAAATTAGTGAATGAATCCCTGCTTCCTCATTGTATGAGACCCTGAGATTTATAGAACCTCATATATACCCTTACGACTTTTTAACTGTGTCTTGAGATTTTATTTTAGTGTTGTTACTTTAGCATATTACCAACGATTACGATTGAATCGATTTGATTGGGTATATCTAGGAAAGCAGCTGATTTAAAATTGAAAAATCAAGTAGGAAAAGAAAACTATTTTAACCAACATTTATATTTGTTGATAAGTGTATTTTATACACTTGTTCGGGCCTTAAAATAGCAATATTTGATCATTCTTTTAGCAAATTATATTCTCAATTGTCGTATTTTATGTTTTATAGATAAAATCTATAAATGAAAAGGAATTGAAGGAAAGAAGCAAAATTGGCGAAAAATGGCAAAATCCAAACATGGGGATTAAATTGGCCATTGGATGGAAAGTTTGGGATCAAAGTCTACATTTTGAAAGTTGAAGGACTTGAATTGAACTAAAGAGAGATGTTGGTTGCACAAGTAATTGGATTTGAGGGCTAGAACACACATTCTAAAATGTTGTTGGACATTTGTGCAAACTACAATTACATATGGCAGAAAGATGTCAAATTAGTTATCAAAGTGGATTCTAACACTTAGAATTTAATTAGGCTTGGACTTCATTATATTGAATATTTAATTCCCAATTGGACTACAATTAAGGGCTGTTGAATGTGTATATATATACACACATTGAGAAGAAACAAATTCTAGATGCTGGAGAAAAAAATACATTCTCGAGAAGTCGGCGGCTGATTCCTTATTGGGGGAGTCTCTCTTCCAATTCAAAAAAAGTTGGCAGCTGTTTAGAGAGAGGGCAGAACACGTAGAGGAGAAAAAACGCATCACAACTGGGGAAAAACTTTGAATTACCAACTCAATTTGGGGCCGCAAGATGGAAGAAGAGGAGACAAGAAAAAACAATAAAAAAACGAGGAGGCTGCCGAAAATTGGTCTTTCAATTGGAGGAACATTACAAGTGGCTGACATGGATTCTTTGACCAAAATAATTGCTGCCTTTGTAATTGAGACAAAAAGGGCAGCTTCTGGGAAAATTTGACAGTGGGAGGAAATAAACAAAATGTGGGCTGCAATATATATATTTACACAAACATTGGCAGCTTTGGAGGAAATAAATAAATAAATTTGAAGCTACTGGTTATATATATATATATATATATATATATATATATATATATATATATATATATATATATATAAAAGAGAGAATTACACAAACAGAGTTGGACCGAAGAAAAAGGCAAACACGAAGATGACAAAGACGTGACCACGGAAGCATCACTTTGGAATTAATCACGTTCCGTCAATTTTTGGTGATGTCTTTTATCTTTTATTTGTTTAATTCCAACATTATGTTAGGCTAATTTTTCATATTGCTAGAATGTGATGAGCATTTGTTATGAATTTTTAATTTGAATAATTAGATTGACGTTAAATTTGTTCGAATGTTTAGATGTTTATTATCGTTTTCATGCTTTTCAATTAATTGCCACTAGTTGAATTGTTTGTGGATTTTGTGTTATCGAGAGAGACAATAGGATCATTAGTACAAAATAATAAACATTGTAAGGTTCGATAGAAGATAGAGATATATTTCTATGCTTCGCATGGTTTTTATAGATGTTCTAACTCGTTTAATGCTTTCTTGCATGTTCGTATTTTCATAGAGATATAAGAAAATCACGTGTAGGATTAGATTTAATTGCTATCAAGAGAGGCTTTTAAATAAAATAGTAACATTGACCAACAAACATGATTTCAAATTGTCAATTTAAATTGTAGAACTAAAATGGATTAGCAAGGAGAATTTCACATCTTAACAATACTTCTCGTGAATTTGATAAATTTTTACTTTGCTTTCAATTTAGTTGCTAGATTTAATATTGTTTAGTCACGACTTGATTTTGCTATTCGATTAAGGGTAATGTTAGCTTTAATTGGATCAAACACATAGTCCTCATGTGTTCAACACTCTACATATCATTTTATTACTTGTTCAAGATCTCGTCCACTTTCAGGTAATCAATCGACCATTTGTATTCATCGACCGGATAATTGTGTTGAACCTTTTAGGGCATAGAACACAATTGTGAATACAATGATGCAATGTTGGTTCAATTATGTCCATATAATACTCGAGGAATCGAAAATACTTGAATTAATGTTGGAAAATAAGTTTGGGGTCTAATGAGATGTGATGTGCCTCTAATAGAGTTATTATATATCCCTAAGAGGTTTATGGTACCGTGAACTCTAATATTACTCACTGGTCGCACAATCTATTTGCCGTATGAATCTTTGAGGGATAGATCTTGATAAGAATCTTAGGTGTGACATTCGTTGTCACTTATGGTTCGAATCAATCCCATCATGTACGAGTGGGAGATATTGGAAAATACGGATAATTGGTCGCCTATGTGGGGTGATCCGATCTGCAAGATTTTAAAAGGGTTGGAGGGAGTGGTTTGAATTTGGAATTCAAATCTATAACTCCTTGTGACCTCCATATAGAAGTTATGGAAAAGATGATAAAAAGAAGGCATGAAAAATGGTGAAAATTCGTATGAAAATTCACAACAAAAATTGAAAAGTCTCTAGAACCATATTTTTTATATGAAATCTCACAAAAAATGGAACTTAAATTGCGGATAATAATCTCCTTCCATTGTGATCAGGATTGGGACCATTGAAGTACTAGAAAATGCAGATTTTGATGCTTGAATAGTAAAGTGATTCAACCACACAAATATCTTAGAATTCATCATTTCAAGTAAGTTTTGTGACACGAAATTCATGTCAAAGTATGCTGCGAAATCCTACACTTCAATATCTGAAAAAATTTCAAACTCATAGATGTATGATCATATACCCATATATTCATCAAACTTACTCAAAGAGTAAGATCTTGTTTTTCTTTAATAGAGCTGTCTCATCTTTATTTTATTTTAGATGTCAGTTTTCCCAAGTGTTCTATGCAAATAGCTTATTGCTTTGGGTTCTTGAAATATTTTTATGTGTGCTTTGAAGTTGATGATGGAATGTATTTTTTATTGGGCTTTTGTAGAGGCTATATCATCTTTACATCAGATTGTGAATTTTTTTTTTTTGAAATTAGCAGACTCACCATGCCTGCACTATATTGCAATGTACATTTCTAGTTTGTATGTAGATTTTAATTAGATGAACAAAAAATATTGAAATTCGTTCAAATTTCTCTCAACACACAAATATTTATACAAATTCATTTAATTTTTATTCTCAATGTTGTTTTGTGATTTATTGTAACTGAAGTTATCCATCGGAAGGTTTTGGAGTTTTGGTTTGTGGTAAATAATTTAACTATTTGTTTAGATAGCACTTAATCCTTTGAAGTCAAGACTACATTAATGGCATTCATTTGATCACTTTTTGCTGCCAATTGTTTTACCTGCTGCATTGTGAGTGATTTGCTTAGTGAGCAATTCTCATAAGAGATTTAATTGGCTAAGATATTTTGTAGGGAAGATGATTTTCTTGGATTTGATCAGGTGATAGTACTTCTGTTTAGCTCCCCACCATGTAGAAATGGAAGGTTGAGCCTCAGATTTTGAAGATGATAGCGAGATAATGAAATCAAATATTATGGCTTTCTGGAATGGCCTGAAATTTCTATATCAGTTGAGATTAACGGTGATCATACCAATAAGAAGTCAGCCTTTGTGGTATTTCAAAAGCATAGTATCTTTATTTTCCAATATTGTTGCTGTAGAAGCAAAACTGATCAACAAAAATGTAGATATCAAAATCACATTGATGGAGAAATTGGTTTCCATTATCAACTGGGATTTCATAAGAGCAAAAAATTATTCGTGGTGGAAATGAATATTTCGAACGATTCTTTATATAGGGAATAAATAAGAATAGAGGGTGTGAACAATGCAAGAATCATTATTAAGACAGATAAATTTGTAGAAGTTAAAATTATCTTAAACATTGAAAGAAAAACAAAGTATATGTTAAACATAAAAGTGTGTTATGTCATTATTTTATCCCATTTGCCAATTTTCTTATGCAATTTTTGAGAATCATTTGCAAGTGAACTTTTGTTGAACGTTTATGAACCTTTAAACAAGCACATACAGAGGCGTATGAATAGGGAGATTGGATTGGGATACAGACCATCCCTGCTCTAGCCTAAAAGCAAATTGGCTTCTAAAAAAGTGAAAATTACAAGAACTAAGAGTTTTCAAGATCACAATTCATAATTAAGAATACAAGTTTTTTTTTTTCAAAAATCAGATATAATTAAAATTCTTAACATTAATAATAAAATTATAAAATTAAATTAATTAATATATATACGTCAGTGCGGCATGTTTGCTTACAAACAAACTTCCATAGCAGGACACATTTGCAATCCCATTCCAAGGGTGAGCGCTATAGGCTAGCCCTCCCTTCTCCAAACACCATTCGGATCACAATGAGACTCCAAAGTATGACCCTTCGTAATCTAATGAATACAATATACTCCACATCCAACCCACCTCACTTCTAAATCTTAAATATTTCCACAGCCTTTTCTCTCTTCATCTCCTCTCACTTTTCACTCCTCACTCTCTCCACTAATGCCTACATCACGACACCATCATCGGTGAAAATGCCTACTTCACTTAACTATGATGATGTGCAACAGCGACAATGTTTTGTGGTGCGATGGAAAGCACTAATATTTTCCCCCAATTTTGAATTGTTCAATGGCAAATGCGATGTCGTGTGACGATGCGATATGATGCTATGTGCGTTGTGGTTGTGTGGTACGATGGTATTGTGTAGGTATGGTGCCGTTGGCTATGGAAGCAATGGTGGTGTGCAATTACATTGCTGTGTAAGGGTGCAATGGTGTTAGCGGCGCAGTGGTGGCTCTAGCAGTGTGAGGTGCTGTTAACCGATTGTTGTAAGGTGGTGGGTGGCTCTGGGGTAGTGGTGTTTGACGGCGATTCAGTGGTAGGTTCTTCTGGCATCAAGTTCCTAGCCACTATCTTCATCCTTTCACTAATTTTTGGATTTGATTTTTGGTGTTTGGTATTTGGTTGGTGGTGGTGGTGATGTTGATTGCAATGGTAAAGTGGTGGTGTTGTTGGTAGTCTGGTGAGTTGGTGGTGGTGTAGTGGCGCGGCATTATGGTTGTTGTGAAGTCCAAGCCTAGTTACGTGATGACATTATTTTGGTTGGTTTTTACATTTCTATGTTGTGTGGCGGTTGTGGGTGGAGATATGGTAGTGGTTCCTGCAATGGGTTGATTTGTTTAAGGTGCTAGTGGTGGTTCTGGCGACGACGGTGGTAGTGGTGCTAGAGGCATAAATGAAATGGTGATGGTCACAAATTATTTGGTTAACTATCACCATTAAATTGGTTTAATCTGTGACCAATAAACAATATATGACCAATGAAAAAAGATAAATTGTGATTAAGAAATAATGTATGACCTAAAAATTGTTAATTTGTTATCAATAATTCGATCATTTGTGATTGTATAATAAATTATGGCTTGTAATATTTTAGATTTGTGATCAATAAAAAAATTGCGACTTGTAGATTTTTAATTTGTAATCGATGAACAAATTGCGATCTATAAAATTTTTGAATTGTGATCATAAAAAAATTTGTGACATGTAAAAATTATGATTTGTGACGAAAAATAATAGGTGATTAACTAAATCGTTAATTTGTGACCAAATTACATAAATTTGTGACTTTAATATATATAATTAATTAAATCATAAATAAATTTTAATAAATATCTTATTTTTGAAATTTGAAACATTTTTTTTTTTTAGTTTTGAAATGGATGATACTTAATCTCTTGGTTATGAATTTTCCCTCTGAAAAAATGGAAATTTTAGCCCAAACATCAAAAAGAGTAAGAGATTTAGTTCAGTCAAAGAAATAAGTTTAGCCTAACTAACTTCATTTCCAATCCAAGCTCAATGTTTAATTATTCAAATTTAATCTAAGACTCTTCAACAATTACATATTTATTTTATTCATATTCATGATACACAAATAACTTGTTATCCAATTAGGTATTTTATTTCATATATATTTAACCAAATTTAAAGAGTTCACTTATAATCGAATTAATTCATTATGTAACAAATAGCTTTTATTGATTAAAATAAAGATAAATGACTTATTTTAACAATATGAGATATTACATGTTTGATTAAGCTTAAAAGTAATTAAATTTTTTCTAATGTATTTTTTCATTTATTACTTATTTATACTTGTGCGTTAAAAACTTATTTATTTCGACCATGAAATGGATATTATTATCAAAACAAATAATATGCTTTATATTTAATTTTATTAGTTAAAAATATATTTGTAGTAACTTTGACATGAGTGTTTAAAAATATATCCGGCCGTACTTTGTCATGAGTTTAACCTTTTAAACTAGATCTCGTATGACATAGAGCATCTTTTATTATATGAGTTTATTGGGGTAGGGGGGGGAATTAAATTTCAGCCCACACTAATATATCTTTTTGGCTCCACTCACTTGACTCCGTGCATAGAGTTCCATTCTATTTTTTAGTTGGTGGAATCAACGATGATAATGGAGCGATCTCTATTAAGTAAGATTTTCGAAACAAATTCATTTAGCCAGGATAATTGCTTCTTTGGTTGTTTTGGTGATTTTTATTGTTTTCAGCTATTTCAAATTTTGTTAAAGTGGTCATCTATCTGTAAGGATTTTTTAATCCATCGATGGGCTTATATGTGTGAATAATTGTGTGTTAAATTAAAGACTATCAAATTCGGTTAAACCCAATTAAAGTGATCTAATAAGGCTTCGGTTTCGGGCATTAATGCATCCAATTTAAAGTGTGGGCCTACATATGTGTAGAGACCGGGTCCAAGTCCTAATTCAATGAAGGGCCGAATTAGGTCGAAGGGCATCGCTATATAAATACGGTTATGGTCTCTAAGTCACACGTACGTATTATTCATTCTCTACTGCATCCCATCACAGAGAGAAAAAGGAGACTGCATGTAGATTTGGAAGATAAGACCGCGTAATTCATTATTACATTAACCATGTCTGATTCAGGTACTCTTCCACTATAGTTCTTCAATTTCTTAATGATTTAACATGAAAAATTCGATGATTTAAAGCAATAAATTATCCTACACTATCTATGCTTCTTAATGTTTCTACATTTAAAAATTTAGTGTCCATCGTTTAGAAGATGAATTCTATATGTTTTTGACTTAATAATTGATGAAAGGATTTTCATTTCATGGGTTTTTAATGGTTGTTTTTGTTTCATTTTTATATGATGAAAGATAGTATAAGAATTTTCGTCAAGTAAGATTTAAATACATCACAAGAGACAGAGCATACTGACTGCTATTTGTTCTGTTCACATCATGTTTAAGATTTTGATTCTTCTCTATGGTTTGATGATCATACTACTATAGATATTACAACTTGCATATTAAAATAATAATAATAATAAAAAATTCAGACATGACTTGAAAATCCTTTAGTTAAGCATCATTAAGCATATGAATACATTAGATATTTAATTCTGATTTTGTGTGTAGGGTAAGAAAAGAAAGGACAGGTTCTACATTGCCTTTGTTGATGACACTTGTGATGAAACAAAGATTTTGATGAATAAGGTTGTGAGAAACAACCTCAGGGTTAGGTACCGAGATGAGGTTTCTGCTCTGTTAATCAATGTGCAGATGCAAAGTATGGGAAACGTGGACACATTCTTCCTTTGGGGGTTACTGAAACTTGTTTAACGTTTACCTAAACGTAAGTCTCTAAAGCCTTTAAACTTGTGTGACTTCTCGAAGTCATTTAGTCTAATTAAACATTTCTGCCATTTCCTTTGTGATACGTTAGACCCTTGTCATTTTGTGAGAAATCTAAATGTTTGTTTTTGTTTATTGTTCCATTTTGCGTGAGTCGATGAGTCTATAATGAATTCAGACTATATTGAGTAGAATTTTAATAGAATTTTTTTCCATTCACTTAAGAGTGTTTCTAGAAACGGTCATTAGAGTTTGAATGCATCAAATCCATCTTCTTTTACATGCATAAATTGTTTTATAATTGTCAATTTCCTGTAAAGGTCCACCCTGATTTCTCTTGTTCTTTAGCATTACTGATAGTTCCATCTTAAGTTATCTAATGCGTGGACGAATACTTGTGATATTTATCATCTTACTCTAATCATGTCATGTTGTTTATCTGGTCATACACAGTGGGCTACAAGACCAAGAGGTGGAATCAATGAATGGCTATACTAGCTTCCTGATTTGTAAAAAGTTTTTATTACATTATTAGTCCGATTTTATAATTACTCCCGAGTTCTGATGGCTATAAGTGAAAAGAAATCAATGTATTTACCTGTGGAGAATGGTCATCCTGCAAGCATGTCATCTGTATTGGAAGCTTGCGTAAAAAATATTGTAAGGTTGGCTAAAGAAACTTCTGTGAAGTAACTCTGTTCTCAATTCTGTTACACTCTACTTATTAAGGGAAAGATCATCCCAGTGTAGCCAAAGCAAACATTAAGTTGAGGATATAATTCAAGAGAATCAACCACATTTAAGGCACTAATATTACCTTCAAAATAATTCAGTTCGTGCATTACACGGGCAAAGACTAATGTGTGTGTATATATGCGCGAGCGTTTCGTCCTTGTAACATATGAAAAGCATTTTTCTTTCCATTCTAGTATTTGAACTTTTGATTACATAGCATGAAAACAGATGCCTTTTATAAATTCAGTAGTCAGTATTGAATATTGCTATTTATTAAATTTATAGCTAATATTGATAATTGTTTTTTAATTATTTTTTATATTATTAAGCCCTTGTTTGGGCTCTATTTTAGTGGGGTTTTGGGAAGAAGTGTATATTGGAATAGTAATTTTTTAAAGAATGTAGAGTTAGAAATAAAGAAAAATTACTAATAATTTGATTTTAATCACCATCACATAGGGACTTGATGCACTTTTGCTACCATTGATATATTTTATTTTGCAGCCCCCCGGGGCATAGCCCAGTGGCTCAAAGGGCGGGAGTGAGATTATTTCACGTCTTGCTGGCAGCCGCAGTGTGGGGGTTCGATCTCTGAGACATGAAATTGGACTCCTTGTAGGCACAATGTACAGACAGATCTTATTCTCTGGCCTGTTTGGGCATATCCCGCGATTTACCTCCCTCACAAGCTCTAGAGATGGGGTGGTAGGGACCCCCAAAGTTGGGATTCAATCTTTTTTTTTTTTTTTTTTTTTTTTTTTTTTGTGCAATGGGGGAAAAGGAGGGTGTTAGCTGTTGAGTACATGTGAAGACATGAATATTTTTTTCTAACTAATTATATTTTTTATTCTCAAAGCATGCGTAATCTTATCTTTCTTTTTCTTTATTCTTTTTCCCTCAGATGAATTGTTCAAAACTTTGAAAAATTAGAATTTTACCATTTACGTTTTGAAAATTCCCATCTCAATTATTATTATTATTTTTAAGTTTATATCACTTCTAATATCTTATGATACGTGTCATTAATGTACTACTAATTCAATCAATGAATGTCACTGTATAGTAGAAAATCTATAGTTACACATAAATCTTACTACTAATTCAATCAATAAACGTCACTGTATGGTAGAAAATAGATTGTTACACATAGATCTTACTTTGTAGATGGTGCAATAAAGGAACCCAGCACACTATCTACAGGAACTTGGCATGTTCCACGAGGACTAATAACTGACAAACATTCTTCGACACCGATTAATGACCAAGTCTAGTCATGAATCAACCGGGCTACTATACAAGTTTGATGTTAAAACTCGATCTCAATTGCATAACAATTAGTGGGTTGAGCACTTCTTGAGCCTCCTTACCCATTATCAGTTTATTGGTAGTTTCAAACATACGAATATATGACATGATACAGTGACAAATTATGATCTTAATCGTCTTTAAGAGCAGGTCCCCACAATATCTACAAGAGAGACATTGTATGTCAGGCACGCTATCATTTTCACATTCTGTACAAATATCAAAGTAAATGAAATTGAAAGCTTATAACTTCTGCAAATTTTCTCCTAGCAAATAATATAACTTAATTTGAGTCGAGTAGTATATGAGTGTCTTTAATCACCACACTACTTTAATAAAGGAAAAACATATGTTGTAGGCGGTTTTAGATACAAGAAAATACTTTAGTGCACACAATTTGACAACAAAATCTATAGACAACTATTAAATGTCAACATCAACATTAAGAATGTAAAAATATTAATATCACAACATATAAATGTGCTACTGATTAAGGTAAAGACACTTAAACCCTATCTAATTGGCTCTTCAAAATCAGCGTGGAAAAATGTATGCAAATTGCATTCTCGAGTTGTGTAACCTACGTGATAGGACGGGATCAGTCAAAAATAGCTCTATAAATTATGGGAATGAGATGTCACATGAAAACATTGTAGGATAAAACGGTTTTGTTTGAACAGTTTTTGAAATTATTTTATATCAATTAGAAAATTTTAAATAAAAATCATTTTATTTTATTTTTTTAAATCAAATCATTTATTTCAATTTTATTTTATCTAAAATTACGATTTTGACGATATAATACTTTGTCACATGACAATCAGATTCATTAATTAATAATGTTATGATGTATTTTAATATATTGAACCAACGTTGGAGTTAGGATATTTTATTTGGATGGACAAAAATTACATAGAAAAATAATTATAAATAATATTATTACAATTATTCCTGACGTAAAACATCGTATAATTACATAATTATCAATTTTATTAAATATATTTTCCCAATAGATGAAATACTGCTTTGTTCTATTACTAAATCCTTGCAAGAAGTTGCTAACTAAAACCCTCCAAGAAGTACATGGAAATTGTACACATATCAGAGATGAAAATTGAATTCTCAATTTCCTTGGCTCTGGCTCTAGCTCTAGCTCTGCCGCTACTTACAACTACTCCAAAATAAAAAGTATAAGAAGAAAAAAGTCGAAAAACCCCATAAGTGAACACAGAAAGACAAGTATGTCTCACTGAAAGAGAACCCAACTATTAAATCAAATAAAATGTTAGAATATAAATCAACATAATGCTCCCCAGATCTAGATATCTTACAATAACTCCAATTCATGAAAAGCACACATTTCAAAAAAATAAAATAAAAATAAATAAATAACACAAACAAACAAACAACACATATACATATATACTGTACTTGGCTAGCAATGTCTGAAATTTGGGACTTGACTACTTTATCATCAATTTGGATGCTTCAAGTGGCAAACTCAACCCCAATCATCAATTTGATTCGAGATTCAACTCATTTCAAGTGAAACTCAATAATAAATTTGATTTGTCCACACTCGAATCACATATCAACACCACCTCAAATAAGTAATCATAGTCATCTTCAGCTCAATACTATTATTACGTCCTCTCTCTCTCTCTCTCTCTCTCTCTCTATATATATATATATATATATATATATATATATATATGTATTAATTGTCTGTCTTAATCTCAATCCTTACCACTTTAGATCTCATGTATTTCATCTAGAAAATTCCCATAACAGCAGAATAGAACTTCATCAAATTAAAAAAAAAAATGTTTGGGTTGTCTTGCCCAAGAGTGGCACCGCCATTGCATTGAACAATAATTCAAACATCATTGATGATAAATAATGTTATTTTTAACACTTTTGTGCTACGTAACATTATTCGTATAGAAATCATGCGAAAATATTTTGTACCTAAAATTTTCCACTATAATAAATACAAGCAACCTATTCTACACACTATACTTGTAAAAATAGTACCGACATCCCAACTCGAGATCTATCATTTCTTGCAAATAATTACTTATCATTAATCAACGCTCATTATTAGCCAACACAAAAAGCATTTTCGAGAAATAAAGCATTTAAATTGTAAATAGATAGATATGAATGATGAAGAAGTAAAATTCTCATGAATCTCTCGAGAGCAAAACATAGATATAGCCCTTGTTTGATTTAATTAAAAAAATTAAAATTTAATTAAAGTCATCAATTAACAACCATATATTTCATGTAACTCACAATTTTTCAACTATATATTTTATCAACTTTTATCAAAATATACTATAAAAAACTTATTTTAATATAAATCAAACATTTAATAAACCTTGTTTACATTTTCACATTTTTCTTCACTCTCATTAGAAAGCAAGGAAATAAAGGTATAGAAAATCTGGTAGGTCCAATCCCATTGTGAAAGCCGCAAAGGATGCCTTCAACCCCTTCAATCCTAGCCCCCAAACTCCATATTGATGCCATCATCATTCTCTCTCAGACATTTTCACAAGCAACAGGCATTTTTCAAATCAAAACCTTCTGCTTTCTCTGTACCAACAATGGCTAGATCACAACAGCGATACCGCGGCGTTCGCCAAAGGCACTAGGGCTCTTGGGTCTCCGAAATACGCCACCCTTTACTGTAAATTCTCTCTTGCCAATTGCTGCTTATAATGCTGCGATTAATGTGCATGATGCAGTGTCTCAGTCAATGTAGGCTACTGTTCTTACGTAGGTTGATTTTACATCTAAATCTCCACCACAGTTCATATTCCTCCTTGAACTTCCTAGTCTGAGATAGTTGAAGCAAATTTTATGTTAAAAACCCAGAATAATGCTAGATGGCCATGATCTCTTTAATTCAATTCATTGTCTAATGGAGCTTACAGCCACCTAGAGTAGTAATCAAGATTGGTGATGCCATTATTCTTAAAACCGGGCTTCGCATTCTAGTATGATTTATTTTCTATGAAAGATCTTACCTATATTCTTATGTGAAAAAGCAATAGTTCGACCCAACCAACACCTAGAGGGGGGGGTGAATAGGTGTTTATGTGGAATTAAAACAATTAATTAACTGATGCAACAAGTCACATCAATTATGCATTGCCTAGATTCATTCACATACTTTATCTACCTAAGTTGAATTACTGGTTGAAAAATAAATAGCAGAAAGCAGTAAAAACACAACAAAATGTTGACGGAGAAAACCCAACTGGATAAAAACTCCGGGCACAAGCCAGTAGAGATCCACTATAGAAGATATTGACTTACAGTACGTCAGACATTATTGATTCTAACAATATTCTGACCTCCTTACTGTATCGACCACAGCTATCCTGGATTTTGCAGATCTGCGCCAAAATCCCAGCTTTGAATATCTTCTACCTCCTGTAAATCACCAAGCTCTCCAGTTCTTCAAGCAATTTCCTTCCCGGATCTTCAAACAGATGATCTTCTGGAAGTTTATATGGAGATATAAAAGGGTGTTTTGGTTTTGTGAGGGTTGATGTTTTTATTCAAAGAACCATCAGAATCAAAGATGAAAAAGATGAATTTATTTTGGTTCTTGATCCTTTGGAAATTGAGAGGAATTGTTGTTTTAATGTCTGCCAAAGGTCACATTAGAAAATCGGACGTTTTGTTTATATAGTACGTCGAATTTGGTAATATAGGGCGTTAAAAATTCGCGAGGCATTAAAATTACCAAAGGCCAGATAACATATCGCTCGAGCGAGGTCCTGGCGAAACTCAAGCGACGTACCTTCGCTTAGGTGATAGACCAGCGAAACTCCAGCGAGGTCAGTTTTGCAATTTTGGCTCTAGCAAGGTCAGGGCGAAACTCCAGCGACATCAACGCGCCGTTTGCATCTTCAAAGCATCCCACTTTACCCTAGACGTATGCTATGACCTTTACTAAATTGCAACTTTAGTCCCTAACTATTTGACCTGTACAATTTAGTCCTTGACTTTACAATTTTGACAAATAGGTCCTTTGGTCACAGATTGTCAATTACACATTTTCCTAACAAACTCCCCCTTTGACATTCTGTGACAAAAATACATATGACAGTCAAGGACAAAAATAAACATGACTCCAAACAACCTATCTATTCAACTAAAGTAGCAATCTCTTGTTGAACCTGTTTCCTGAAAATCACAAACTCAAATACCAAGTGTAAAAGCATATGAAATGGAAACAGTAAATAAGAAATCGATCATATGTCATTAACCAGATTAAGAAGCAATAATAATGTAAGCCAAAAACACCAAAAACATACATTAATATTGCCAAAACAGCAAAAAAACTTAATCTAGTCATGAAGTATAACACAATTACCAAAAAATTGAAGATCTATCGATCTACTCAATTACCAAAAAATAGAAGATCTATCAATCTATCTATCCAAATATCTACTCCCCCTTTTTGTCACAAAGGACAAAGGTCAAAACAATGAACTAACTAACTACGATGCAGCACCACCAGCATCTGAAGACTCAGCTCCCCTCTCAGCACCCGTGTCCTCCTCCATACTATCACGAATCCAACGCAAATGACGCTGACACACTGCAAGAGCACGACAAAAAGAAGAAAGCTCAGCTGACTGACGCTCCGACGTAGCACGTAACTACATGATCTCTGCCATCATACGAGCCTGCTGCTCGACCAAAGTAGACATCTGTCCCATAAGCGTCACCATGGGGTCAACGGGCAAAGCAGCCACCCCAGGAGCAGAAGTAGAAGTAGAGGTCGAAGGAAAAGCCGTACGAGGTGGGAGAAATAACGGGAACCCTTTGTAAGAATCTCAGTAATAGGATCGAAGGGCTCCAAAAGATCAAAAACATCAACGACTGCTGCCTGACCCGTAGCATGAGCAGAAGAGGAAGATGACTGTACATGGGATCGACTCTGATGAATGGTCTGCTGTCCTATCGGACAGCCTATGCGACAAGTCGAACCCTCTGGAAAGGAAGCACCCAACGACAAAGCAACCCTATGAATCAAGCAAGCATAAGGCAACCCGATCCGACTCCCAGGAGTACGAAATGAAGCCAGAATATTTTGGCACACAAAACTAGGAAAGTCGATCGAGTTCCCATGAAGAAGAGCATAAAGAAAACGGGCACGCACCATAGGTAATGAAGAGGTTTGGCAACCGGCCACAGGTTTGTACACACTATGCGCAACAACACCTGACGATCAGTAGGTAAAGACCCCGTGGCCATCGTCGAAGGCCCCCCGATAGATGGGGTGTTCAAAAGCGTCGATCGAACAAGAGAATCGGCCGGAATAGAAGCAGGTAAAATATAGGGATAAATCGGATGGGTAATCTGAGGTATACCTAAAGCATGAGCTACAGCCGACGGAGTAACCCTAAAAGAATGACCTCTAAGAGTAACCCGAAAAGATGAGCCGTCTATATCATGAATATTAGCATAGAATTCCTGAACGAGGAGTGGGGGAGGAGGTGAAAGACCAACAAGAAGGGGCTCCCAACCCCGGGAAACAAAAATGGCGATGATATCAACAGGAAGGTCAGCGAGGATTACTTCACGCTCCATGAGAACGGGGCATAAGGAGAACTGAGAAGTGAAGACCTCCTGAGCTGTAGGAGAAATGAATCTGGAACGACTATACGATGTCGAACCACTAGCTGGCTACGCAGAAGGTCGAGAACGCTTACGGGCCATCTGACACATGGAGAGACGGAACTCAATTAGTAAGATGAAGAATGCACGAGGTACGATGCAATATGAAATGAAACACCGCACACGCAAATGAGGCATGAAAGAGAGGCATCGAAAAACGTGAACGACCCTAAGATCAAATCAAGTATGATGGAAATATTCACCAAAAATATGTGTAAAAACAATCAACAAGTCACGTGACGAGAATGAAACAAAGACGGAATGAAGAGGAGGAAAAAATTAAACACACAAACTAAGGAAAACAAACAAACTAAAACAGGGGACTTTCATCGAACACATGACGGGCGTCACTTCGGCACACAATTCCAAGAACATACGAGACCCAAGCACACATCCAAGCATAGTCCCACAAACTAGAATGCAAGGGCTTTAAAATGAAACAAACCACACATCAAACGGATTAACGGAATGCAAGAACGAACAACACGAACATGGACAAAAAACACGAAAATTCCATTACTAAACCATGGAAGAACACACAATGTAATGGAATTTGTGATGCAAAATGCGAAGAATAACAAGAATAACAAACAAGAAACGCATGAAGATCATAACAAGGGAAGAAGAAACAATCTAAATGCAAAAAAAAAAAAAAAAAAAAACTAAACACAATAGGAAAAAAAGAAAGAAAAAAAAGAAAAACAATTACCTCAAACCGATGTGCAAATTTTGAAATCCGGAAGCCAATATATGTTAGGGGCTTCGAAATTGTGTAAGAAACGAGTGTGAAGTATGAATTGTGAAGGAGTCGGAGCAATTGGTAAAATAATGAGAGAAAATGGAGAAGAATTGCGCGAAAAATGAAACCGGTGACTTTTAAAAATGCACTGTCGCTCGAGCGAGACATGGGCGACACTCGAGCGAAAAGCACTCTGCATTTGTCGCTCGAGTGAAGTATGGGTGACACTCGAGCGAAGTTCAAATGTCAGAAATAGCACTAAAATTTTGAATATGGAGAAAAAGAACACAATTATCAAGAAATGACGAAATTAGTCCCAAATCGTGTATTTTCAAAAATAAGACAAGTGCAGAGCATCGGAAACATGAAGCATTGGACCAATTATGTAAACTATACCAACAATAATCATAAAATCACAACCTCGACACTCAGTACATAGACAAATCGTAAGTCCACACATAGTTCAAAATCCCATGGAGTAAAGTGTATATAGAACATCATCGTGAAAAGTGCCATGTAGTCCATGCAAGTGAGATTCAAAAACCTTAAATTAGTGAGAAAGGACAAGTGAAAACAACCAGACAGAGGTGTATGTTTACCAAGTGACAGTCAAATCCAATTCCACGAGGACCTATATTAAATATTACGATTGTCACAATTTTACTTCCCCTAACTGTATGATTCCATAATTTTTTTTTAAACAAAAGAACTTAAGTGCAATGCTATCCCCATTAGGCGACATAAATGACCCCGGTAACGAACTTTGGGCCGGTGACTCCCAAGTCAGATGACCATAGGGCACCAGGTTAGAAACCCCTCAGGCTTAATTGTTCGAGTCAAATAGGCCCCGAAGACAGTCATAAGTTCAACAAAAGAAAAGTGGGGAAAGACAATATGATTAGGTGACACTAGTCCCAGATCAAGTCAAATGGACGCATAACCCCAATCACAGAAGAACACCATCCCAAGTCTCACTCATGCGGTCAAGACTCACTCACCGGACTACAGTGTGAGCTGTGCAAAAATGAATGACGAGCCATATACCCAGAACTTCACAGGCAAAGAGAACGATAATGGAACCTCAGACTTGTACATATGATGAAAAATAGAGTTTGATCTTTAATGCAAAAGCCATTATCGTCACATAAAAGGCACACACACACAAAATCCCATTTTATTTTTATGGTTTATTATTATTATTATTATTATTTTAATTTTCATATTTAAACACACAAATATAACACACAAAAGAAGATTAAATGACAAACTAACAATCAAAAATGC
>NW_019230541.1:238217-238760 GCF_002742605.1 Olea europaea var. sylvestris
TCGTGCAACAGGGGCAAAAGTCTCATCAAAGTCAATTCCTTCAACTTGAGTATAACCCTGAGCAACTAATCGAGCCTTATTCCTAGTTATAGTACCCTGGTCATCTGTCTTATTCTTAAAGATCCACTTAGTACCAATAACATTACAATTCTCAGGTCTGGGAACTAAGATCCACACATTGTTCCTCGCAAATTGATTGAACTCCTCATGCATCGCATTCACCCAACACTCATCACTAAGAGCCTCTTCAACTTTCTTAGGTTCTACCTGATAGACATAGCTAGTGTATGCTATATTGTTCAGTACTCTCCTACGAAGCCTCATACCTTCATCTAGATCCCCAATGATATTGTCCTTAGGATGATTAGACTTAACCCTAGTCGATGGTTCCTCAGGATCTTTATCTCGATCTTGTGGAAATGTTTTCTTTTCAGGTGTTTCAGGTTTTTTAAGTGATGATTCAGACATAGGTATCTCAGTAGGATCATTAGAACTTATAAGATCTCCATCTTCATCACAATTTTCAACACTCTCCCCCTCACT
>NW_019230541.1:238887-241641 GCF_002742605.1 Olea europaea var. sylvestris
TTACTCAAGTTCTCTCTATCACGCAAAATGTAGCACTTACTCCCAGACACTCGAAAGTACTTAATAGTAGGCTTTTTACCCTTAAGTATCTCATATGGAGTCTGATCGGTCTTGGGTCTAAGGTAAACTCTATTAATTATGTGGCATGCAGTGTTAACAGCTTCTCCCCAAAAATGTAGGGCTAGTCCCTTGCCATGAAGCATGGCTCTAGCCATGTCCTGAAGAACCCGATTCTTCCTTTCAACCACCCCATTTTGTTGAGAAGTGATAGGCGAAGAGAACTCATGCAATATCCCTTCATCCATACAGAAACTTTCAAGATTAAAATTCTCGAACTCTTTTCCATGGTCACTACGCATTCTAGATACTTTGAGATTTAGTTGATTGCTAAGCCGTTTACACAAAGATTTTATGAGATCACATGCATCAGATTTTTCCCTAAGCAATTCTCTATTAATTATGTGGCATGCAGTGTTAACAGCTTCTCCCCAAAAATGTAGGGCTAGTCCTTTGCCATGAAGCATGGCTCTAGCCATGTCCTGAAGAACCCGATTCTTCCTTTCAACCACCCCATTTTGTTGATTGGTCAGAATTTTTGAAGTCTTATGATTCCCCTTAAGTTGTTTACCTAGTTGACATGGTCCACACATAACATTTTCACTAGGACCTATCTTAGGCAAACCATCTACCAATTCTTTCCTAGCCAGTTGTACTAGACTCTTATAGTTCAAATGACCTAATCTTTTGTGCCAGAGTTCACTCACATCAATTTTAGCACTCCTACACACATAGTTAGAATTAGGCAAGACTCCATAACAATTATCAGTTGTTCTAACCCCTTCAAGAACCACACCACGAGACGAATCATACACAGTACATCTCTTTTCCACAAAACTCATGTCAAAATCAGCATCACAAATTTGACTAATACTTAACAAGTTAGACTTTAAACCTTCCACATAAAGCACATTAGAGATCACAGGTAAACCATGTATTTGTACAGTACCTTTGCCAAGAATAGGTGCAGAACCCCCATCTCCAAAGGTAACCATACCACCGTTACATTCATCAAGAGTAGTGAATAAAGCCTTATTACCACACATATGTCTAGAACATGCACTATCTAGGTACCACATGTTGTAATTTTGGGCTTTCAACGCAACATGAGCAACAAAACACTTTTCTTGACCCGAATGTCTAGCTAGATCACCCTTTTTGACCCAAACTTTCTTAGATGATAAAGTACTCCTAGTAAGCTTAGTAAGCATCTTAGTCAAATGACTAACCTGATTAGATAGAAAGCTAACCTGACTAGGAATGTTTAGATTTTTACGCTCATTCCCTAACCTATAGCATCTAGGCCTAGTGTGTCCTAAGGCTCCACAGTGGTGACAGGTGGGAACGAACCTAGGCTCAAAGGTATGTGGTTGAGGGTATCTGGGTATGAAGTTCCTACGTGATTGATGACTCTGTTCTCTCGGAACATTCTTACCCTTATTTGAACTACTAACAGCATTAACTTTTTTAGAGGTAGAAACAAAAACAGTCTTAGAAGGTCCAGCAACATGTGTATTACCCTCAACATATCCTAGACCCTTCCTATCTCCTGCAGGCTTATTCATTTCCAAAATATTGTCCAATTTCTTAGTCCCACTTACGAAAGTCTGAAGATGAGCATTAGATTTCACCAATTCATTAGTCAAAGTCTTAATCTTGTCTTCTAACTTCTCATTTACACACTTTAACTCACTGCCACTCTTAAGTGAATTCAGAAGATTACTAGCAAGTTTCTCTTTTTCTCTCTCAAGTTCATCAACCTTTTTGAGTAGGGCTTTATTGACCTTTTTGATTTTAAGACTCTCCTTAAATAAAAGTTGATAAGCTTCTTGTATGTCTATGTCATCCTCTTCCTCATTACTAGAATTATCGTTTGGAAGTTCTTCCTCAACCTTGTCACTCTCCTTATCAGATTCACTCTTAACAGTTGATACAAATGCCATATAGTTTCCTTCGTCCTCACTACTAGAAGATTCCTGTCTATCACTAGTCTCAGATTCATTATCTGTAAGTGAGACAACTAAGGCCCTACCTTTCCCTTTTCTTTGGTTCTTCTTATAACTAGGGCATTCATTCCTATAGTGACCTATACCTTGACACTCATGGCACCTAACCAAACGTGGTTTATCACTCAACCCTTTATTGTTAAACGTTTCAGTTTTTGCTTTTGTGAATCTGCTAGGAGCTCCACTCTTTTTATCCTGAAGCTTTCTTCTATTCTTGAGAACTTTTTGAAATTTCTTAACAAAGTACGTGATTTCCTCGTCCCTAAGTGACTCAGTATCAGAAGATTCATCTTCTTTGATGGATTTTAGGGCTATGGACTTTCCTTTCTTAGGTTGTGTAATAGTGAGTTCATAAGTTTGCAACGATCCTACCAGTTCTTCAATTTTAACTTCATCTAGGTCCTTACTTTCTTCAATGGCAGTGACTTTAGGCCTAAATCTCTTGGGCTGGGACCTAAGCACTTTTCTCACAATTTTAGTCTCCGAAATATTCTCACCTAGATTGAAGCTAGAGTTAACAATGTCATTCAATTTAGCATAGAATTCGTCAAACGTTTCATCATCCTTCATTCTCACTTCTTCAAACCTAGAAGTTAGCATTTGTAACTTAGAGTTCTTTACCATTTTAGTTCCCTCATGGGTAGTTTCAAGAATGTCCCAAACCTCTTTAGCAGTTTCACACATTGACACT
>NW_019230541.1:241742-254887 GCF_002742605.1 Olea europaea var. sylvestris
ATTTCATCCTTAGTACATAGTGATATGTCAGTAAGGTTAACAGTTCCTGATACGATAGTAGAGGGAGGTTTCCAACCATTTTGCACACTTACCCAAACATGCTCATCTAAAGACTTAAGAAACACACGCATTCTAACCTTCCAATAGGCATAATTACTTCCATCAAAATACGGAGGTACAGAAAGTGATTGACTCATCTAGACAACTATGGGTCAGGACTCGAGATTTAGCTCTGATACCACTTGAAAAAGCAATAGTTCGACCCAACCAACACCTAGAGGGGGGTGAATAGGTGTTTATGCGGAATTAAAACAATTAATTAACTGATGCAACAAGTCACATCAATTATGCATTGCCTAGATTCATTCACATACTTTATCTACCTAAGTTGAATTACCAGTTGAAAAATAAATAACAGAAAGCAGTAAAAACACAACAAAAATGTTGACGGAGAAAACCCAACTAGGTAAATACTCCGGGCACAAGCCAGTAGAGATCCACTATAGAAGATATTGACTTACAGTACGTCAGACATTATTGATTCTAACAATATTCTGACCTCCTTACTGTATCGACCACAGTTATCCTAAATTTTGCAGATCTGCGCCAAAATCCCAGCTTTGAATATCTTCTACCTCCTGTGAATCACCAAGCTCTCCAGTTCTTCAAGCAATTTCCTTCCCGGATCTTCAAACAGATGATCTTCTGGAAGTTTATATGGAGATATGAAAGGGTGTTTTGGTTTTGTGAGGGTTGATGTTTTTATTCAAAGAACCATTAGAATCAAAGATGAAAAAGATGAATTTATTTTGGTTCTTGATCCTTTGGAAATTGAGAGGAATTGTTGTTTTAATGTTTGCCAAAGGTCACATTAGAAAATCGAACGTTTTGTTTATATAGTAGGTCGAATTTGATAATATAGGGCGTTAAAAATTCGCAAGGCATTAAAATTACCAAAGGCCAGATAACATAGTCGCTCGAGCGAGGTCATGGCGAAACTCGAGCGACGTACCTTCGCTCAGGCGATAGACCAGCGAAACTCCAGCGAGGTCAGTTCTATAATTTTGGCTCTAGCAAGGTCAGGGCGAAACTCCAGCTACATCAACGCGCCGTTTGCATCTTCAAAGCATCCCACTTTACCCTAGACCTATGCTATGACCTTTACTAAATTGCAACTTTAGTCCCTGAAATATTTGACCTGTACAATTTAGTCCTTGACTTTACAATTTTGACAAATAGGTCCTTTGGTCACAGATTGCTAATTACACATTTTCCTAACATTATGTATAAGTTAAAAATGTGGTGATGATATTCCATCTTAACATGTTTGATTAGTGGGGAATGTTCTGTGTACAGAAATGTGGCTCACATAAATGCTAAAGACAACACACAATTGTTTTTTTTTTTTGGGGGGGGGGGGGTTGTGTTTGTCATTTCTTATCACAGCCTGTGGCCCACACATTGTGAGCATCTGGTGGAATTCTGTACGAATGGCTTTATACTTGACTAGTACTGGTGGCAGTGGGCTTCCGATCCATTATCCAGTGGAGCCCACTGCCACTTAAAGTATTAAACTGGATATCATCAAAATTTGGCCCCTCACATGCAAATCTTATTTATTTACACAAGATCTTATATATATTTTATGTAAAAGTTAAAATGTGATGATGATATTTGAATTTAGAGGGCTTTTGGGCACCATATTTTGCTCATAATTAGAAGAAACATAGCCTTTGCAAAATGTAAGTTGTGAGATAAAACAACCCTTCACCCGTTCCAATATAAAGATTAGTCAATCAAATAATAGATAGTAAATGGATTGGTTTGAAAATAAATGACTAGCTGGTTATAGAATATTTTTCTAGTCAGATTCAAACCTAAACTCAAATAAAATTTCTTCTAAAAAGGAGGCGGAAAATAGCAAACAAACCGGCGTTTAGCATGTTTGTCTGTTCTAATATGACAATGGAAGTGCCAAATTTTACTTTTATGCGCTTCTTATTCTTGGATTGATGTTGTCTTAATTGTTTTGGCCTATGCAGGAAGACAAGAATATGGCTTTGTACGTTTGAGACAGCAGATGATGCAGCACGAGCATATGACGAGGTTGCAAGGATCATGTGCGGATCAAGAGCATGCACGAACTTTGCAGACAGCATGAATGAGCCTCAATTTTTGTCATCAAAGTTTCTTTCAGCAACTCTAATGGCTAAGCTACAAAAATGCCACCTAAAATCTCTCGAAATGGCCAAGAAACTAGTTGTGAGTAAGCTAAATGAAATGGAACAAACTCAATGTCCTAATGATTTTGCATTTGTTGAAAGGGATGGTCAAATTGGGGTCAATTTTTCAAGGGATTGTGTGAATTGTGAAAGCCAAATAGGGAGTAATGAAGAACCATTAAAGCCTTTGGAAGATGATCATATAGAGAAGATGATTGAGGAGTTGATTGATTATGGCTCGTTTGAGCTTTGTTATGTTATGGGAGAATGACAATTTAGTGTACCATCCCCCCCCCCCCCCCCCCGGGGTTTTTGACTTATTTCAAGGAAGACTGTAATATTAGTTTCATATATAGCATTGAACTCGACTAGACATCACGATGTATAAAATATTAACTTTTTTTCTCTTTACTATTATTCTGCTCAATCCAGCTTAGTAAACGTGCCACTATGTTAGATAATCTTTTGTCCATAAGTTTATCTTAATATGAAAGGCCAAAATTTAGGTATGTTTGAATCTTGGATGAAATACTATCCCAAAAGCTATTGGATTGGTACCATGTACTTTAAAATAGCTGGCACGTACGGTAAATGTTATCCCTTGTCTTTCTTCTTTAAAGTGTCTAATCCTACTTTACACCGAAAATCAATTGTTATCTTCCTCCTATTTTAACTCAACATTTTGTTTACAAAAGATTGTTGGTAAATGAAAATAAAAAAACAAGTGATTATATGTCTAATCAATTGCGTGGTTGGAACTAATTAGTGATGTCTACTTCGGATGCAAAGTGAATATGAAATATGGCAACTCAACCAACATTTTCTTGATGTAGCTTGGGCCAATTGTTATAATTGACGTCTACTTGTTCACATTTAGCTTGTAACACAATCTATATTGCACAACAGGTGATGTCATATATTGTTGATAATAAACTACAAAATAAATAAATAAATCAGATTCCGTAATATAAAATTAACGCAAGAATCTAATAATAAAATTTTCAAGAGAAACTTTCCAAGTAAATTCTTAGATCTCGAAGTGCAAAAGTTCCATCAGTCAATATGAAACTAATATTTTCTTTTCTTTTCGTGGATTGAGTTTAAGTTGGCTTCTTTTTTGTGAGTGATTGATGAGAACACACTCATCTTATCATTCTCAGTCATAATTATAATTTATTTATAGAAAAGTAGAGAAATAGATTGTAAAATGATAAGAATCGCAACCATTGACGATTCCACTTAATTACGATTTTTTTTTTTTTAAAAAAATGTAGCTGCTGTCAATAACGCTATTTATATGTTCTGAACCTTTTAAAAATTATTCTTAGATAATCTTTTTTATTCAATATTGGGTTAAAATTTAAAAACAAAAATCAAGTATGTCAATCTTTCGTACACATAAATAACTAATTTAATGTTAAATTCACTAATAACAATTGAACTTTGCACTTAGTATCACCTTAATTACCAAAAATTAATTTGCACTTAAGTGAATCTCTAGATGGTACAAAATGTTTCATATCCATCGATTCTATTTGCCATCTATTTTTAACTAAAATTCTATGATTCTCCATGTCTAGTCGTAGGATTTAACTAAAAATCCTAAGTATATGATGACCAACACAAGAACACATAAATCTTTCTATTAGAAAATGATGTCAAACTGAATTTGTAATCAGATAAAATATTTTGTTCCTATTTGATAGAAATTAAAATTACTTTTTTAATATATTTTTATTACAAGTTCATGAAATATATAATTGAAAAGTTATAAATTATATGAAACATATAGTTAAAAATTAATTTTTAATTTTGATAAAAATCTAAATTTTATTAGGAGCTTTGTAAAGTTCAATCACAAGCTTGAAATAAATTAAAAGTAGATCAAGCTTCTACTAACGGGAACCGCTATTTAGATCCACTTATATTATACTTTTAACATTATGTAAATTTACTTAAATAGACATATATAAAATTAAATATAAATATATCACTCGAAATTCATTCACTAATATTTATTTCCATAAAAATTCTTTTGGATATTTTTATATTTCTTTTAGAATTTATGTCTTTATCCCAGATTAATGTATATTAGGGATGTGACGAGGAAAGTGATCGCAAGGGCTAGACCAGCTATTCCAGTTGAGAATGAAAGGGTTAAAGGGACTTCCGATGGCAGGTGATGACATTGTTGTTCCTAATGCTTAGCTAGTTTAATTGATTTTTTATTTGTTTTCCTAGTTTCTATTGCTCTGGATGCTACACAAGAATTTAACTTTTATCCCTAAAATGTGAATATTGGTGATAAATTTATAATATGGGATGAATACGATATTTTTTTTTTTTTAAGAATAATGTTATTCACAGTGAAACTATCGGTAGACGTCATACGCAGCATACTTATGAAAGTATGTATCAAATAACAAATTGTCATGTATATATATTAAGAAGGAAGATTGAGGAGAAGCTTTTGAATACTCAATTTATGCTTAAGTATTCAATTATATACCTCGCCCTGTTTGGCTCAGATTTTAATTTGAGTCAAAGTCAAACAATCAATATTAATTACAGCTGTTATGGATTCCACAAATTTTCAACCACACATTTCAAATACTTCTATCAAAATATACTAAAAATCTAATTTTAATCACCACCAAACACCCTCATAATATACTTTTATTTAATTTTAGTTTTGTTAATAATTAATTAATAACATTATTTCCTAACATATTTAGCTATATGTCCAATATATCCTTATTTAATTTCATTTTTTATTAATAATTAATTAATTCAATTTATTCAACATGAATTTTTTATAAAAAGAAAAAAAAATCCTTTTTCTTTTCCATTTGTCAATAATTCCCCAAATTAATTTTTTTACTATTATACTATTTTTTACTAACGACTTTTATTACATAAATATAACTTAAGTTTTTTTTCCCTCCGTTGAATTAAGCAGTTTAAAAAAGTAACATATATATTCTCTTATTTAAATGGTTGTTTCATTTGATTGTTTCACACATATTCTAACAACTAAATAATATATTTAATGCATATAGGGTGTTACTGTATAATTTGATAAAATTTCATTTTATGTTATATTTACCCTTTTAAGATTTATTTTAATTGGTAGTTATATGAATCCCTACGATATCTAAGTTTAGATAAAAATGGAATACCAAATGACAAGGTAATAATACTATCACTAAAAATTTTATTAACTACAAAATATTATAATTGCAATAAACATTTATAATCTTTGCTCATTTCCACACATAAGTCATCAATTATTTTTCACTATATTCTTATTTGTTATCATTATATGAAACTAAATGAATTATTATAATATTATAATATATGTGGAAATTATAAACCATCCAAACACAATATTAACTGATTACAAATTTCAATATACAGAGAGAACATACGATGAAGGAAGATGGAGAGAGCTTGTTGAGGCTACATTTTTAATTTCGTGCCAATGGAAAGCATGTAAAGGGGATTGAGCGATAGCTATTTTTATAGTTAATAATTAATATAAATAAATGAGAGAGGAGATTTGGGCTGCTTTATGTTAGTACATGCACTATGTAATAAATATAATTATGATCATTATAGCTATAAAAATCAACATTTCTCATTCTAGAACTTTTGTCAATGAAAGTAATTTATTGTGGGCTAGACTTTCTTAAAACTCGAAAATAACTTAGATGATGCTTATGTATATGAATGTATTCATGTTGGGCATTGGAGTTTTGGAGAAGTTGATTTGCGTGAGACAAATTCTATAAAAAAAAAAAAATTTAAAATAGTCGTTTTGGTCTTTGAATATTTTTTTTTATTATACTACAAAAATAAAATAATTTTTTCTCTCTATTTTTATTTTTAAATTCTTTTAGTAATGTCTATCTAAATGACGAACATAAGCTACTTATAAGTTGATTAGTGAATTAAAGTTTTTTCCTAATTAGATAAGTTTGGTTCGCATTTCAATTTAATTTCTAATATCATGGATTTAATGGTATGAAATTTCTATTTTAGATTTATCTATTACCACTAATCAGTTTAATTGTATATATACATCCATTTGGAAAGTCCTAAGCATGTGGCAGTCCGACATTATTACCATCTCATCATATTCTTGTAAGTATGCATTTTTTTTTTTACTCATATTTATGGATTTACAGAACCATCTTTGGCTGGATATCTATATGAAAGATCTCTTTTCATCAATATGACTCATCTTTGACTTGAGGATTTATATTTTCAATATTTCTAACTTTTATGATTTTTATTTAGGCCCTGTTTGAAACCCATTATTTCTTCATTAAAATGAAAAATATGGTTATTATCCATCACATCAAGCCACCATATTTGATTTTTTATCTCTTGTATAAAGCTGATAATGACTATATTTTTCATTCTCATTTTTATAATAATGTGGCTCAAACGGGGGCTTAACTATTTTATTATTTATTAAACTATAATTTAATAATTATTTATAGAAAAGATGAGGGGACATTAGCATATGTGCAATTATATTAAAATCAGCCAATTAAGATTTGTTGAAACGTGAACAACAGCCACTTTGTATGGATTTTTGAGTGAATTTTATATTAAATAAATCATTTGATATTTTTGTTCCTATATTTACTTAGTTTTTTATATTAAACAAATTTTGAAATGTTAATTATAATTAGCTGCAGTATATTGGTATTTATTTGTATGATATGTCCATTATTTTCTATATGATTTTTTAAACATTGATAAATAAATTATTAAACTAACATACCAATGACTTTTTTATTTTGTATGCCAAAAAAATCATAGATAAATACATCATCGTTGAAAACAGTAACAAAATGAGATTTTATTCAACAATAGATCAACAAAATGAGTTAGATCATCAGTTTAATTTGAAAAATATTAATTGCTAATTTATATTTTTGTTGTCATACCTTAAATTTATTTTCATATTTGTAGGATTGATGTTGCCAAATAAAGATTGCGATTATATGTTTATAAGGCAACTTAATACATTTGAAGAAGAGTTTATTATAAAAGCATCCATATTTCAAAAAGGTTCCGTTGAGATCTACAGCAATAAGAACGATCATATTAAAGTTTTAAAACTAATTTTATTTGATGAGAGAGGTATCGGAATTAGCTAATACTTCTCTTACAAAACTTACTATATTAGACTAATAGATATATAAATGGATTATGCTACTTGTATATCAAAATTGTACATAAATAGTTGCATAAAATGATATGGAGGGGAAAAAATTTGATGAAAAATTGGTTGTGTTTTAAATTAACAAATGATAGAGTGACGTGTGACATTATGTAACAAATAGTATGAGTATTTCAAAAATACTATCCATATCATTCATTCGATTTATAAGACGTACAATACACATGCTTACTATATATATATGGTGTGGATGTATAATGTTTAAATGAATGAATTTAATAAGATATTTGAATGTAATAGAAATGAATATAGGATAAGGGTTATGCCACATGTACATTATTGTATCCATAATGTATAAGTGGCATAATATCATTGAAGAGTTGAAAAATAGTTTTTTAAATCCTTCAATCATGGAATTCTACATGTACACGCCTTATGGATACCATAATGTACATGTAGAATTATCCTATGATATTATGTCACTTGTACATTATGGATACCCTTATAGACATCATAATATACATGTAGCATAACTCAATATAATAAGGTGGGATATCAGCAATGTCCCAAAAACCCAAGCATTCTGTTTCGCCACGTGTCAAACTGTAATTCGACATTTACTCAAACCAACAAACACTCCTCAGTGACACTAACAGTTTCATGAGTCGTGTGGCTAGAGAGAGAAATCAAAACTCCCGCTCCTCCATTTACATATATGGTAAATTAATACGGTTCTTATACACCCATTTTTCTCTCAATTTTCGCTCCTATTTTTCCTCAAAATTTCAGTTTTGTTTCAATATATACACACACATGCATTAACAAGCTTCAATACACTTCCATTTCTATATATTATATGTATATGTATGTATAAGTAGTGTAGAAGTATAATTTATGATGATTTGTAAGTCCTATCTGTTGGAATAATTAATAATTTCATATGTGGACTTCACATTCGATTGAAAATTTTACGGGTTAGATGTATAGCTTATAATGATATTTGTGATTGGGCTAAATTTATTAAGTGATCAATTGTGTTTTTTACACCTTACGGGTTGTAATTAATTTGATGTGGTAATTTAAAGTATGTGGACCAGAAATAAACCCTAATTAGAATGACTCAATTATTTCCTATATAAAGGTTAGGTCCCCTCTCTCTCTATATGTTTTATTGGCTTGCCCTATTAATAGCTAGTACTTTGTGAGGAGCAAGGAGGGAAAGATTTTGGCTGTTATTACAACTGTCATTCATATCAACAATGGCCTCCGTAGGTATGAATTCGTTTTATTAATTTATTATATGATGATTCTTGATTCTCAGTATGATTACAAATAAATTTCAACAATTGGTATCAGGGCCTTCATGCTAAGATCAGAATCCTTAATAAAATAATATTCTGTCTCATTTTTTTTTCGGCTTGAATAATCAAAAGTTAGATTTTAATATTGTTATTGTTTTCTGGCAATTTGAGGGAATTAATTCTTATCCTCCTCACCAACAACTTGATTCTATATACACGCTTGTACACTATTTCCACTTGCACATCAATTCCCTTTTGGTTTAAAATTGGCACAGCAAAATCCCAACTGTGCCACCATGTGACCCCTACCACCCATGTCTTTTTTTTCCCAATCTCCAATAACCTTGAACATTCCATTAGACTTAGAAACATCAATCACAATCACAATCCCAATCCTAAAATCAAGCTCGGCCCACCTGCCACACCGCCGAATCAGCCACAACAACCTGAAAAACTGTCTGCGACGGCGCCGAACTGCTGTGTGGGTAGTCTATTTGCGGCAATTACCGAACAGTGGAGAGGGTCATGGTTGTCCTTTTTGAATTCTAACTCCTTATAAGTTGATAAATCAGTCATTATTGACACCTAACCATGTCGCCGACGGTGGAAACTGAGAGAAGAATGGTGGTTTTTCTTTTGGGTTATAATCTTTGATTTTAGCCGTATGTAATATATTTGGGGATGGGACTAGTCTTGCAATTTGTGAGTTTAGAGGTCCCATACAGAAATTAAGGGATTAGGGCCTGTTTTGCAAATTTTTAAGTAAGGACCTGCCACACAATTTTAAATATTGAGGGACCTAGTTTTAATTTAAATCTAGGGTTAATATGTAATTTACAAAGGGTATTAAACTTGAACCTTTTAAAAGGTTTGATTTGACCCTAAGATTTCAATTTTGACCCAATTAAAATTTTAATTCTGACCCGTTTAAAATTATATCAAATAAATAAATAAATAAATAATTGATTGACGACTTCCATATTTTTCATTAAAATATGTATTTAAATATTGCCATTATTTATGCATTTAAATTTCATTTTTGAAATTTTGTTGTCAATTTCGTCTCTCAATCACATATGAATTTTTGTCTTTCATCAATTAATGATTATGATTTGTTGCGTAATTATTGTTTTGTGATTGAATCTTTATGGAATTTGAGACGATTTTTATTTTCCCACAAAGAGAAATATTTTGAAATAAAAATAGATGGAGATACTCATTATCATTTATTCGGTTTTCTCTACAATAAAAAATACATATATTTTGCCCAACAATTTTTGATTTATTGCATATAACATCCTGCCCAAAGGTGTTATTATATGTGAAATTTTTTGGAAAATGGCATAAGGCGGTTAATGAGTTTACCTTGATCTAGAAATTTCCTTTTGTCCAAAGGTGTTGGTGTTTCAAAAACTAATGTAATTTTGTTAACTAGCCACATGCTGTATTTTAAGAGTACCTTATAGCATGTTGTATTGTTGACCCAAAGGTGACTTTATGATGATGTGTCTAGGCTCTTACCGTAATAAATTCACATGTTTTGATTTAAATTACGGATTATCTAATTAATAGCCCATATTAATTAGTTGGATATTTCATCATTCATTTGATTGCATGTATAATGTTTGGATAATATTAAGAGTGATATTTTATGTTTCCACAATTTATAATGCATCATCTCTTTCGAATCAATTGTTTGCTATTGAAACCTTGACTCGGAATAACTATGTGAGATTGAAACAAGACGTAGAAATAGCACTTGGTCATTTGGGCTTGAATTTTGCAATGGAGAAAAAGCTTGAGAAACCCACATATAAGAGTACCGTTGAATATGTAGCCGAGCATGAAAAATGGGAAAGGGCTAACAAACTCTGTTTGAAGATCATTAAGCGATCAATATTTGATTCCATTCTAGGTGCCATCCCCGATAATGAAAATGCCAAAAGTTTTATGGATGCCATAGGAGAAAAATTTATTGAGTCTGATAAAGTCGAAACTGGGGATTTGATGGATAAATTGATGAGCATGAAATATGATGGCACAAGTGGTGTTAGGGAGCATGTCATGAAAATGATAAATATATCATCTAAGCTAAAGGTTCTTGACATTCCCATTGCGGAGCCTTTCCTAGTCTATCATATTTTGAATAGCCTTCCTAGCAAGTTTAATCAGCTTAAGGTTACTTATAATGTTCAACGGGATAAATGGAATTTGAATGACCTCATAGCAGTGTGTGTTCAAGAAGAGTATAGGATGCGCCGTGAAACTGTTGAAACTGTGCAATTAGCTTTTCAGCCATCACAGAATAAGGGGCCTTCTCATAACCATAAACCTAAGTTTCGTAAGGGTAATAAGTCCTACCGAAGTCAGCAGAATAAAAATTTTAGTGGCCCTAAAGGAGTTATAAAGAAAAATGATCAATGTAAGTTCTGTAAAAAGAATGGTCACTGGCAAAAAGGCTGTTTTAAGTTCAAGACTTGGTTGGAAAAAAAGAAGAGTTCTTCAGGTATTCCCTTGGCCTTAGTTTGTTTTGAGTCTTCTTTAGTAGATATGCCTTTGAATTCTTGGTGGCTAGACTCGGGAGCTAGTATTCATATTGCGAATTCCTTGCAAGGGTTCACAAGCAAACAGAGGCCAAGTGAGAATGAAGTCAGCTTGAGTGTTGCAAATGGAGTTCAAGTGAAGGTTGAATTCATAGGAGTAGTGAAGTTGACTTTAGAGTCTAGTTTTTATCTTGTTTTGAAAAATACAGTTTATGTACCGCAAATGAGACGGAATTTAATTTCTATATCAAAACTTGATGCTTGTGGTTTTACATTTAATTTTGGTAATGGAATGGTTGAGTTATTTAATGATTCTTGTTTGATTGGAAATGACATTTTATGTGATGGTTTATATAAATTATCTTTGGCTCCTTTTGGTGATGTCTCGTGTATTACAAATGTATCAAAGTAAAGGACCTTAATTCGTGAATCATCCTCTATGTTGTGGCATAAGCATTTGGAGTCATATTTCTAAGGAAAGAATGGAAAGATTAGTAAAAGATGAGATACTTCCCTCTTTAGACTTCTCTGATTTTGAAACCTGTGTCGATTGTATAAGAGGAAAGCTAACTAAATCTACAAGGAAGTGTTAAATTTGGAGTAATGGAATTTTGGACTTGATACACACTTATATCAGTGGACCTTTGCCCTCCACTATATGTGGGAATAAGTATTTCATAACTTTCATGATTTTGGCTGTTATTACAACTGTCATTCATATCAACAATGGCCTCCGTAGGTATGAATTCGTTTTATTAATTTATTATATGATGATTCTTGATTCTCAGTATGATTACAAATAAATTTCAACAATTGGTATCAGGGCCTTCATGCTAAGATCAGAATCCTTAATAAAATAATATTCTGTCTCATTTTTTTTTCGGCTTGAATAATCAAAAGTTAGATTTTAATATTGTTATTGTTTTCTGGCAATTTGAGGGAATTAATTCTTATCCTCCTCACCAACAACTTGATTCTATATACACGCTTGTACACTATTTCCACTTGCACATCAATTCCCTTTTGGTTTAAAATTGGCACAGCAAAATCCCAACTGTGCCACCATGTGACCCCTACCACCCATGTCTTTTTTTTCCCAATCTCCAATAACCTTGAACATTCCATTAGACTTAGAAACATCAATCACAATCACAATCCCAATCCTAAAATCAAGCTCGGCCCACCTGCCACACCGCCGAATCAGCCACAACAACCTGAAAAACTGTCTGCGACGGCGCCGAACTGCTGTGTGGGTAGTCTATTTGCGGCAATTACCGAACAGTGGAGAGGGTCATGGTTGTCCTTTTTGAATTCTAACTCCTTATAAGTTGATAAATCAGTCATTATTGACACCTAACCATGTCGCCGACGGTGGAAACTGAGAGAAGAATGGTGGTTTTTCTTTTGGGTTATAATCTTTGATTTTAGCCGTATGTAATATATTTGGGGATGGGACTAGTCTTGCAATTTGTGAGTTTAGAGGTCCCATACAGAAATTAAGGGATTAGGGCCTGTTTTGCAAATTTTTAAGTAAGGACCTGCCACACAATTTTAAATATTGAGGGACCTAGTTTTAATTTAAATCTAGGGTTAATATGTAATTTACAAAGGGTATTAAACTTGAACCTTTTAAAAGGTTTGATTTGACCCTAAGATTTCAATTTTGACCCAATTAAAATTTTAATTCTGACCCGTTTAAAATTATATCAAATAAATAAATAAATAAATAATTGATTGACGACTTCCATATTTTTCATTAAAATATGTATTTAAATATTGCCATTATTTATGCATTTAAATTTCATTTTTGAAATTTTGTTGTCAATTTCGTCTCTCAATCACATATGAATTTTTGTCTTTCATCAATTAATGATTATGATTTGTT
>NW_019230541.1:255275-291584 GCF_002742605.1 Olea europaea var. sylvestris
GATCGATATCTGATTCCATTCTAGGTGCCATCCCTGATAATGAAAATGCCAAAAGTTTTATGGATGCCATAGGAGAAAAATTTATTGAGTCTGATAAAGTCGAAACTGGGGATTTGATGGATAAATTGATGAGCATGAAATATGATGGCACAAGTGGTGTTAGGGAGCATGTCATGAAAATGATAAATATATCATCTAAGCTAAAGGTTCTTGACATTCCCATTGCGGAGCCTTTCCTAGTCTATCATATTTTGAATAGCCTTCCTAGCAAGTTTAATCAGCTTAAGGTTACTTATAATGTTCAACGGGATAAATGGAATTTGAATGACCTCATAGCAGTGTGTGTCCAAGAAGAGTATAGGATGCGCCGTGAAACTGTTGAAACTGTGCAATTAGCTTTTCAGCCATCACAGAATAAGGGGCCTTCTCATAACCATAAACCTAAGTTTCGTAAGGGTAATAAGTCCTACCGAAGTCAGCAGAATAAAAATTTTAGTGGCCCTAAAGGAGTTATAAAGAAAAATGATCAATGTAAGTTCTGTAAAAAGAATGGTCACTGGCAAAAAGACTGTTTTAAGTTCAAGACTTGGTTGGAAAAAAAGAAGAGTTCTTCAGGTATTCCCTTGGCCTTAGTTTGTTTTGAGTCTTCTTTAGTAGATATGCCTTTGAATTCTTGGTGGCTAGACTCGGGAGCTAGTATTCATATTGCGAATTCCTTGCAAGGGTTCACAAGCAAACAGAGGCCAAGTGAGAATGAAGTCAGCTTGAGTGTTGCAAATGGAGTTCAAGTGAAGGTTGAATTCATAGGAGTAGTGAAGTTGACTTTAGAGTCTAGTTTTTATCTTGTTTTGAAAAATACAGTTTATGTACCGCAAATGAGACGGAATTTAATTTCTATATCAAAACTTGATGCTTGTGGTTTTACATTTAATTTTGGTAATGGAATGGTTGAGTTATTTAATGATTCTTGTTTGATTGGAAATGACATTTTATGTGATGGTTTATATAAATTATCTTTGGCTCCTTTTGGTGATGTCTCGTGTATTACAAATGTATCAAAGTAAAGGACCTTAATTCGTGAATCATCCTCTATGTTGTGGCATAAGCATTTGGAGTCATATTTCTAAGGAAAGAATGGAAAGATTAGTAAAAGATGAGATACTTCCCTCTTTAGACTTCTCTGATTTTGAAACCTGTGTCGATTGTATAAGAGGAAAGCTAACTAAATCTACAAGGAAGTGTTAAATTTGGAGTAATGGAATTTTGGACTTGATACACACTTATATCAGTGGACCTTTTCCCTCCACTATATGTGGGAATAAGTATTTCATAACTTTCATTGATGACTTCTCACAATATGGATATGTTTACTTGATTAACGATAAATCACATGCACTTGAGAAATTTAAAGTCTTCAAACTAGAAGTAGAGAAACAATGTGGAAAAAGTATCAAAGTTGTAAGGTCTGACTATGGTGGTGACTACTATGGGAAATATGACGAGTCTAATCAAAATATGGGTGATTTTACAAAGTTTTTACAAGAGTGTGGAATAGTACCCCAATACACCATGCCGGGGACACCTGAACAGAATGGTGCTTCTGAAAGATGTAATCGAACCCTAGAAGATATGGTTAGAAGTATGATGAGTAAAACAAATTTGCTTGAATATTTGTGGGGTGAAGCTTTAAAAACTGCTATGTATGTTTTGAACAGAGTTCCAAGTAAAGCTGTTGCAAAGACACCTTTTGAATTATGAACAGGACGTAACCCAAGTTTGGCTCACTTTAAAGTTTGGGGATGTCTAGCTGAGGTTAGGATTTATAATCCATTTGAAAAGAAATTAGACCCTAAGTCAACTCCTGGCTATTTTATTAGGTATCCGGATAGATCAAAGAGATATAAGTTTTGCTATCCAAATCGCGGCACTAGAATTATGGAGTCTATTACTACTAAGTTTCTAGAGAACGATTTTGGAGATAGTGGGAGTTCCGCGTTGAGAGGAATTCTTGTTGAACCTAATCAAGTTATTGTTTCAATTCCTATTATACAGGAAAAAGTTGGTTCTCAACCAATTGAAGTTGTTAATGAAGAACTTAGGAACCAGGAGAAACTTCCAACTCCTCAAACAACAATTGAATCGGTTTCTGAGCCACAAGTTAGGAGATCACAAAGGGAAAGAAAATCCGCATTGCCCAGTAATTATATTACATATTTATTGGAGAGCGATTTTAATATAGGGCATATTGTTGATCCTGTAACTTATAACCAAGCATTGATAAGTCTTGAGGGGGATAAATGGATAGCTGCCGTGAAAAATGAAATGAATTCCACGAAAAGGAATAAAGTTTAGGATCTTGTTGAACTTCCTCCAGATGCTAAGGCTGTTGATAACAAGTGAATTTTCAAAAGTAAATTAGATTCAAAAGGAAATGTTGAACGAAAGAAAGCGAGATTGGTTGCGAAAGGTTTCACTCAACGAAAGGGCATTGATTATGTTGAAACATTCTCCCCTATTTCATCAAAAGATTCTTTTCGAATTATCATGGCTCTTGTGGCACACTACAATTTGGAGTTTCATCAAATGGATGTTAAGACAGCATTTTTGCAGGGCCTTCATGCTAAGATCAGAATCCTTAATAAAATAATATTCTGTCTCATTTTTTTTTCGGCTTGAATAATCAAAAGTTAGATTTTAATATTGTTATTGTTTTCTGGCAATTTGAGGGAATTAATTCTTATCCTCCTCACCAACAACTTGATTCTATATACACGCTTGTACACTATTTCCACTTGCACATCAATTCCCTTTTGGTTTAAAATTGGCACAGCAAAATCCCAACTGTGCCACCATGTGACCCCTACCACCCATGTCTTTTTTTTCCCAATCTCCAATAACCTTGAACATTCCATTAGACTTAGAAACATCAATCACAATCACAATCCCAATCCTAAAATCAAGCTCGGCCCACCTGCCACACCGCCGAATCAGCCACAACAACCTGAAAAACTGTCTGCGACGGCGCCGAACTGCTGTGTGGGTAGTCTATTTGCGGCAATTACCGAACAGTGGAGAGGGTCATGGTTGTCCTTTTTGAATTCTAACTCCTTATAAGTTGATAAATCAGTCATTATTGACACCTAACCATGTCGCCGACGGTGGAAACTGAGAGAAGAATGGTGGTTTTTCTTTTGGGTTATAATCTTTGATTTTAGCCGTATGTAATATATTTGGGGATGGGACTAGTCTTGCAATTTGTGAGTTTAGAGGTCCCATACAGAAATTAAGGGATTAGGGCCTGTTTTGCAAATTTTTAAGTAAGGACCTGCCACACAATTTTAAATATTGAGGGACCTAGTTTTAATTTAAATCTAGGGTTAATATGTAATTTACAAAGGGTATTAAACTTGAACCTTTTAAAAGGTTTGATTTGACCCTAAGATTTCAATTTTGACCCAATTAAAATTTTAATTCTGACCCGTTTAAAATTATATCAAATAAATAAATAAATAAATAATTGATTGACGACTTCCATATTTTTCATTAAAATATGTATTTAAATATTGCCATTATTTATGCATTTAAATTTCATTTTTGAAATTTTGTTGTCAATTTCGTCTCTCAATCACATATGAATTTTTGTCTTTCATCAATTAATGATTATGATTTGTTGCGTAATTATTGTTTTGTGATTGAATCTTTATGGAATTTGAGACGATTTTTATTTTCCCACAAAGAGAAATATTTTGAAATAAAAATAGATGGAAGCTGCCAAAGTGGCATACTCATTATCATTTATTCGAACGGAAAAGAAAACTTGGTGTGTAAGTTAAACAAATCCTTATATGGTCTCAAGCAAGCATCTCGACAGTGGTATTTGAAGTTTGATGAGGTTGTGACCTCTCTTGGTTTTGTCGAAAATACTATTGATCAATGCATTTATCTTAAAACTAGTGGGAGAAATTTTATTTTTCTTGTACTATATGTTGATGACATTCTGCTTGCTAGTAGTAACTTAGGGCTGCTTCATGAGACAAAGAATATATTGTCTGCTAATTTTGAGATGAAAGATCTTGGAGAAGCTTCCTATGTACTTGGCATTGAAATACATCGTGATAGAAATCGTAGCTTATTGGGACTTTCTCAGAAAGCTTATATACGACGTGTTCTAGAAAGGTTTAATATGCAAAATTGTACTCTTGGTGATGTACCTATCATAAAAGGAGATAAATTTAACAAAACTCAATGTCCAAGGAATGAACTAGAAATGGAATCTATGAAGATGGTTCCATATGCTAGTGCTGTGGGGGCTTAATGTATGCCCAAGTTTGCACTAGATCGGATATAACTTACGCAATAAGTGTCCTTAACAGATTTCAGTCTAATCCATGACAAGCGTTGGAAAGCAGTTAAGAAAGTTATGAGATATTTGAAGAAAACTGAAAATTATATGCTTACATTCCAGCGTACAAATCATCTTGAAGTAGTAGGATATTCAGATTTTGATTTTGCTGGATGTCAAGATGATTTGAAATCAACCTCATGTTACATTTTTACATTAGCTGGTGGTGCCATTTCTTGGAAAAGTGCTAAACAGACTCTAGTGACATCTTCTACTATGCAAGCTGAATATGTGACGTGTTATGGGGCTACAATCCAAGCCATTTGGTTAAGAAATTTCATCTCTGGCTTGAAAGTTGTTGATTCCGATCACCATCTACTGTGATAACAGTGCAGCAGTATTCTTTTCAAGGAATAATAAAAGTTCTAGTGAGTCAAAGCATATTGACATCAAATATTTGGTTGTTAGAGACAGAGTCAAAGAAAGGCAGACGAAAATAAAGCATATCAATAAAGAGGCAATAATTGCAGATCCTTTGACTAAGGGACTTGCTCCAAAAGTCTTTAAGACACATGTTACTAATATGTGTATTGTGGAAACATTTGATATTTTTGGTTAGTGGGAGTTATTTATGTAAAGAACTACGTTTTGAGCTTGATCCCTTTGCGGGGTACGTGGGCAACCCATATATTTTTGGGTACAGCCCCTTCTGACAATAAAATATTTTTTCCCTATCCATAGACTATTTTGAGTATAAATTTGACTTATGGCTTTTATTATATTATTATTGTGATCTTGAGATATGACATGTAAAGATATAAGATGAGTCTCTTTTGGAGACATGTGGCTTCATTTTGATCAGAAGCATTATGAGGACTGAGATGAATTAGCACAGTTTTAATCACATTTGGTGCTAAGTTCATACCACATACTACCACATTGGTTGGAGGATGGGATTCCATGTCAATAAGGATGTTGACATTTGTAGTTGTGAGATGGTCTTACATCGCTTAATTGGTGTACTGACTTCCATGTTCAATGTTAATATTCTTGTTGGACCGGATCATGTTACGTAAGGTGTCATCATTGGAGTTATACTTTTGTGGCCACCTATGTAGTCTAACCCAGGTGCTAAAACTTTGTTAAGGCAATCAAATGTTTGCCCAAATGGGAGAATGTTGGAATAATTAATAATTTCATATGTGGGCTTCACATTCGTTTGCAAATTTTACGGGTTAGATGTATGGCTTATAATGATATTTGTGATTGGGCCAAATTTATTAAGTGATCAATTGTGCCTTTTATACCTTACGTGTTGTAATTAATTTGATGTGGTAATTTAAAGTATGTGGGCCGAAAATAAACCCTAATTAGAATTCTAGTCGTAATGGGACGACTCAATTATTTCCTATATAAAGGTTTGGTCCCCTCTCCTCTCCATAAGTTTTATTGGCTTGCTGTTTGCAAATTTTACGGGTTAGATGTATGGCTTATAATGATATTTGTGATTGGGCCAAATTTATTAAGTGATCAATTGTGCCTTTTACACCTTACGTGTTGTAATTAATTTGATGTGGTAATTTAAAGTATGTGGGCCGAAAATAAACCCTAATTAAAATTCTAGTCGTAATGGGACGACTCAATTATTTCCTATATAAAGGTTTGGTCCCCTCTCCTCTCCATAAGTTTTATTGGCTTGCCCTATTGATAGCTAATACTTTGTGAGGAGCAAGGAGGGGAAGATTTTGGCTGCTATTACAACTGTCATTCATATCAACAATGGCCTCCGCAGGTATGAATTCATTTTATTAATTTATTATATGATGATTCTTGATTCTCAGTATGATTACAATTAAATTTCAACACTATCTTCATTGATCGGAAGTGAATTTATAGACATATATGCACACACAAATTTTTTTGTATATTAGATGAGGTCGAAGGAAAAAGATCGGAGAAGTGAAAAATGGCAGCAAATAAGGGTAGCAGTAGCTTGGAGGAGATAAAGAATGAGAACGTCGACCTTGTACGACCTTTCATTTCTCTCTAATTATCTTAAAATTGTGTGTATTCGTCTGTTTTCACACTATTTTATGAGCTTAAATTTAAATTTTACTCGCTGATTCAGATCGTTCGTTTTGAATTTAAACGTGTATTAGTTTGTTATGCAATATATGTTTATCGTTTGTTCTTGGGAGAGAAAGTTTAGTACTTTGTTGCATTCCATGCACGATTTGCTACTGTTTTCACACTGATTTTATGTATTTATATTCTAGAGTTTCACTTTCTGATTCAGATCTTTAATTTGAATTTGAACGTGTATTAGTTTGTTACGCAATATATTTTATTCAGTCTTTTGGGACATATATAAAATTTGAGCAGTTTCAGTAATTTTTTCAATCAATGGCATTCCATGCACGATTTGTTTATTGATATGATTTTGATTTTTTTTTTATCTATATATAGGAGCCCATACCGGTTGAGCAAGTATTCGAACAATTGCAAAGTTCGAAGGAGGGATTGACAAGTGTTGGAGCCGACAAGCGGCTTCAAATCTTTGGCCCAAACAAGTTGGAGGAGAAGAAGGCAAAAATTTATAATAATTTTCCTTGCTCAGTTTCGATTTTTCGATTAATTGGTTTGGTGGTAATTTATAACTTATGGTTTATAAACAGGAAAGTAAGCTCAAATTTTTGGGTTTCATGTGGAATCAAATTTGACTAAAATTTTTGATTGGCAGGTTTCCAATCAAATTTTTGGGTTTCATGTGGAATCAAATTTTTGATTGGCAGGTTTCCAATCAAATTTGACTAAAAATTTACTCGAGTTTAGTTCATTGGTGCATTTTCAATCAAATTTGATTAAAATTTCGTCTGGATTTTGTTCATTGTCATGCTTCAAATTAGATATGACTACAATTTCATCTGAGTTTTGTTAAATGGCGTGTCTTCAATCAAAATTAAATAAAATTTCAACTGAATTTTGGTCACTGGTGCTCTTCAAGTCGAATTTGACAAAAATTTCACTTGGGTTTAGTTTATTGGCTTGTTTCTAGTCTAATTTGACTAAAATTTCACTTGTATTTTGATGTTAGGCGCGTTTCCAATCAAATTTAACTAAAATTTCGCTTGATTATAGTTAATTTACGCGTTTCCAATCAAATTTGACTAAAATTTCACATTGGTTTAGTTCAGTGGCACTTTTCCAATCAAAATTAAATTTCACTTGATTTTGATTCATTGGTGCATTTCCAATCAAATTTGACTAAGATTTCACCTCGATTTTCTCCATTGCCGCGTTTCCAATCAAATTTGACTATAATTTCGTCTGGGTTCATTGTTGCTCTTCCAATCAAATTTGACTAAAATTTCACTTGTGTTTGATTCATTAGGGCGTTTTCAATAAAATTTGACTAAAATTTCACCTGAATTTTGTTCACTAGCGTGTTTCTAATCAAATTTGACTAAAATTTCACATGAATTTGGTTCATTGGCGCATTTTCAATCAAATTTGACTAAAATTTCTTCTGGCTTTTGTTCATTGGTGTGCTTCCAATCAAATTTGACTAAAATTTGGCGTGAGCTTGATTCATTGGCAAGTTTTCAATCAAATTTGACTAAAATTTTATCTGAATTTTGTTCATTGGCGTGTTTCTAATCAAATTTGACTAAAATTTCACTTGATTTTAGTTTATTGGCGTGTTGCCAATCAAATTTGATTAAAATTTTGTCTGAATATTATTTATTGTCGTGCTTCAAATCAGATATAACTACAATTTCATCTAAGTTTTGTTAAATGGCGCGTTTTTAATCAAATTTGAGTAAAATTTCATCTGGATTTTGATCATTGGTGCTCTTCCAATCAAATTTGATTAAAATTTCACGTGGGTTTAGTTCATTGGCATGTCTCCAGTCAAATTTGACTAAAATTCCACCTATATTCTGTTGTTATCCGCGTTTCCAATCAAATTTGACTAAAATTTCGCTTGAGTATGGTTCCTTGACGCTTTTTCAATCAAATTTGACTAAAATTTCTTTTGAATTTTGTTCACTATTGCGTTTCTAATCAAATTTCACTTGGGTTTAGTTTATTGGCGTGTTTCCAGTCAAATTGGCGCATTTCCAATCAAATTTGACTAAATTTTCACTTGAGTATGGTTTATTGACGTATTTCCAATCAAATTTGACTAAAATATCTTCTGGATTTTGTTCATTGTTGAGTTTCCAATCAAATCTGATTAAAATTTCACATTGGTTTAGTTCATTGACATGTTTCCAATCAAATTTGACTAAACTTTCACTTGAGTTTGATTCATTGACGCATTTCCAATCAAATTTAACCAAAATTTCACCTGAGTTTTGTTCAGTGTCATGTTTCCAATCAAATTTGACTAAAATGTCACTTGAGTTTGGTTCATTAGCGCGTTTCCAATCAAATTTGACTAAAATTTCACCTGAATTTTGTTCATTGGCACATTTCCAATCAAATTTGACTAAAATTTCGCTTGAGCTTAACTCCCTGGTAGGTTTCCAATCAAATTTGTCTAAAATTTCATCTGAATTTTGTTCATTGGTGTGTTTCCAAACAAATTTGACTAAAATTTCACTTGAGTTCAATTCATTGGCGCATTGCCAATCAAATTTGCCTAAAATTTCGTCTGGATATTGTTCATTGTCGTGCTTCAAATCAAATATGATTACAATTTCATCTAAGTTTTGTTAAATGACATGTTTTCAATCAAATTTGAGTAAAATTTCATCTGGATTTTTATAGGTGCTTTTCCAATCAAATTTGATTAAAATTTCACTTAGGTTTAGTTCATTGGCGCGTTTCCAAACAAATTTGACTAAAATTTCATCTGTATTTTGTTCATTATCGTCTTTCAAATCAAATTTGACTAAAATTTCACTTGAGTTTGGTTCATTGGCTCGTTTCCAATCAAATTTGAATAAAATTTCGTCTGAATTTAATTCATTGGTGCTCTTCCGATCAAATTTGACTAAAATTTCACTTGTGTTTGATTCATTGGCGCGTTTCCAATCAAATTTGACTAAAATTTCACCTAGATTTTGTTCATTGGAGTGTTTCCAATCAAATTTCAATAAAATTTCTTCTGGATTTTGTTCATTGGCGCGCTTCAAATCAGATATGATTGCAATTTCATCCGAGCTTTGATAAATGGAGCATTTTCTATCAAATTTGACTAAAATTTCACTTGGATTTAGTTCATTGGAGCTTTTCCAATCAAATTTCCCTAAACTTTTACCTGGGTTTTGTTCATTGGTGTGTTTCCAATCTAATTTGACTGAAATTTCACTTGAGTTTAATTCATTGAAGCGTTTCTAGTCAAATTTGACTAAAATTTCTTTGAAATTTTGTTCATTATCGCACTACAAATCAAATAAGACAACAATTTCATTTGAGTTTTGTTAAATGGCGCATTTCCAATCAAAATTGAGTAAAATTTCATCTGAATTTTGTTCATTGGTGCCTTCCAATCAAGTTTGACTAAAATTTCACTTGGGCTTAGTTCATTGGAGCATTTCCAGTCAAATTTGACTTAAATTTCTCTTGAATTTTGTTGTTTGGCGTGTTTCCAATAAAATTTGACTAAAATTTCACTTGAGTATGGTTCATTAACGCATTTCCAATCAAATTTGACAAAAAAAATTCTTCTGGATTTTGTTCATTGGGGCGCTTCAAATCAAATATGACTGCAATTTCATCTGAGATTTGTTTAATGGCGCTTTTCAATCAAATTTGAGTAAAATTTCACTTGATGCTCTTGCTATTAAATTTGACTAAAATTTCACTTGAGTTTAGTTCATTGGCGCGTTTCCAATCAAATTTGACTAAAATATCAACTGATTTTTGTTTTTTTGGCACTTTTCCAATCCAATTTGACTAAAATTTCAATTGATTATGGTTCGTTGACGCATTTCCAATCAAATCTGACTAAAATTTCACTTGAGTTTGATTCATTGGAGCATTTCCAATTAAATTTAACTAAAATTTCACTTGAGTTTGATTCATTGGAGCATTTCCAATTAAATTTAACTAAAATTTCATTTGGGTTTTGTTAATTGGGTATTTCCAATCAAATTTGATTAAAATTTCACTTAAGTTTGGTTCTTTGGAGCGTTTCCATCAAATTTGACTAAAATTTCGTCTGAATTTTGTTTTCCAATGAAATTTGACTAAAATTTTCTTTTGAATTTTTTTCATTGTTGCGTTTGCAATCAAATTTGACTAAAATTTCTTTTGAGTTTGATTCATTGGCGCATTTTCAATCAAATTAGACTAAAATTTCACCTTAGTTTTGTTAATTGGCGTGTTTCCAATCAAATTTGACTAAAATTTCACTTGAGTTTGGTTTTTTGGCACGTTTCCCATCAAATTTGACTAAAATTTCGTTTGGATTTTATTCATTGGTGCGCTTCCAATCATATTTGACTAAAGTTTCACTTGAGTTTGATTCATTGGCGTGTTTCCAATCAAATTTGACTAAAACTTCCTCTGAATTTTGTTCATTGTCGCGCTTCAAATCAAATTTAATAAAATTTCATCTGGATTTTGATCATTGCTGCACTTCCAATCAAATTTGACTAGAATTTCACTTGGGTTAAGTTTATTGACGTGTTTCCAGTCAAATTTGACTAAAACTTCACAAGAATTTTATTGTTTGGCACGTTTCCAATCAAATTTTACTAAAGTTCACTTGAGTATGGTTCAATGACGTGTTTCCGAACAAATTTGACTAAAATATCTTCTGGATTTTGTTCATTGGCGCGCTTCAAATCAAATATGACTGCAATTTCATTTGAGTTTTGTTAAATGGCAGTTTTCAATCAAATTTGAGTAAAATTTCATCTAGGTTTTGTTCCTTGGCATGTTTCCAATCAAATTTGACTAAAATTTTACTTGAGTTTGGTTCATTTGCAGTTTTTCAATCAAATTTGAATAAAATTTTGTCTGAATTTTGTTCATTGTTGTGCTTCAAATCAAATATAACTACAATTTCATCTGAATTTTTTAAATGGCTCATTTTCAATCAAATTTGAGTAAAATTTCATCTGAATTTTGATTATTGGTGCACTTCCAATAATATTTGACTAAAATTTCACTTGGGTTTTGTCATTGACGCGTTTCCAATCAAATTTGACTAAAAGTTCACTTGAATTTTGTTGTTTGCTGCGTTTCCAATCAAATTTGACTAAAATTCACTTGAGTATGGTTCATTGGCGAGTTTCCAAATAAATTTGACTAAAATTTCTTCTGGTTTTTGTTCATTGATGCGTTCGCAATCAAATTTGATAAAAAATTTACTTGAGTTTGATTCATTTGGGCGTTTCCAATCAAATTTGACTAAAATTTCACCTGGGTTTTGTTAATTGGCATGTTTCCAATCAAATTTGACTAAAATTTCACTTAAGTTTGGTTCTTTGGCGCGTTTTCCATCAAATTTGACTAAACTTTCATCTGGATTTTGTTCATTGGTGCACTTCCACTCAAATTTGACTAAAATTTCATTTGAGTTTGATTCATTGGCGCGTTTCCAAACAAATTTGACTAAAACTTCACCCGAATTTTGTTCATTGGCTTGTTTCCAATCAAATTTGACTAAATTTCACTTGAGTATGGTTCATTGACGCGTTTCCAAATAAATTTGACTAAAATTTCTTCTGAATTTTTTTCATTGTTGCGTTCGCAATCAAACTTGACTAAAATTTCTCTTGAGTTTGATTCATTGGTGCGTTTCCAATCAAATTAGACTAAAATTTCACCTGGTTGGCGTGTCTCCAATCAAATTTGACTAAAATTTCATTTGAATTTGGTTCTTTGGCACGTTTTCCATCAAATTTGACTAAAATTTCATTTGGATTTTGTTCATTGGTGCGCTTCCAATCATATTTGATTAAAATTTCACTTGAGTTTGATTCATTGGCGCGTTTACAACCAAATTTGACTAAAACTTCACCTAAATTTTGTTCATTGTCGCGCTTCAAATCAAATATGACTACAATTTCATCTTACTTTTGTTAAATGATGTGTTTTCAATCAAACTTGAGTAAAATTTCAACTGGATTTTGATCATTGCTGCACTTCTAATCAAATTTGACTAAAATTTCACTTTGGTTTGGTTCATTGACGCGTTTCCAGTCAAATTTGACTAAAACTTCACCTGAATTTTGTTGTTTGGCACGTTTCTAATCAAATTTGAATAATGTTCACTTGAGTGTGGTTGAATGACGCGTTTCGAAACAAATTTGACTAAAATATCTTCTGAATTTTGTTCATTGTTGCGTTTGCAATCAAATTTGACTAAAATATCTTCTGAATTTTGTTCATTGTTGCGTTTGCAATCAAATTTGACTAAACGTCACTTGAGTTTGATTCCTTGGCGAGTTTTTAATCAAATTTAACTAAAATTTCACCTGGATTTTGTTAACTGGCATGTTTTCAATCAAATTTGACTAAAATTTTACTTGAGTTTGGTTCTTTAGCGCGTTTTCCATCAAATTTGACTAAAATTTCATCTATATTTTATTTATTGGAGTGCTTCCAATAAATTTTGACTAAAATTTAACCTATATACTATTGTTTGGCATGTTTCCAGTCAAATTTGAGTAAAAAATTTCTATTGAGTGTGGTTCATTGACGCGTTTCCCATCAAATTTGGCTAAAATTTCTTTTGAATTTTGTTCATTGTTGTGTTTCCAATCAAATTTGACGAAAATTTCCCTTGGGTTTATTTTATTGGCACATTTCCAATCAAATTTAGTTAAAATTTTACCTATATTTTGTTGTTTGGCACGTTTCCAATCAAATTTGACTAAAATTTCACTTGAGTATGGTTTATTGACGTGATTCCAATCAAATCTGACTAAAATATCTTTTGAATTTTGTTCATTGTTGAGTTTCCAATCAAATTTGACTAAAATTTCACATTGGTTTAGTTCATTGGCACGTTTCCAATCAAATTTGACTAAAATTTCACTTGTTTTTGATTCATTTGCGCATTTCCAATCAAATTTGACTAAAATTTCACCTGAATTTTGTTCATTGTCCTGTTTTCAATCAAATTTGACTAAAATTTCACTTGAGTTTGGTTCATTGGCACGTTTCCAATCAAACTTGACTAAAATTTCGCCTGAATTTTGTTCATTTGTGCTCTTCCAATAAATTCAACTAAAATTTCACTTGAGTTTGATTCATTAGAGTGTTTCCAATCAAATTTGACTAAAATTTCACCTGGATTTTGTTCATTGGTGTGTTTCGAATTAAATTTGCCTAAAATTTCACTTGAGTTTGGTTCATTAGCACGTTTCCAATCAAATTTGACTAAAATTTTGTTGGGATTTTGTTCATTGTCGCACTTCAAATCAAATATGACTACAATTTCATCTGATGTTTGGTTAAATGGTGCGTTTTCAATCAATTTGAGTAAAATTTCTTCCGAATTTTGTTCAGTGTTGCGTTTTCAATCAAATTTGATTAAAATTTCACATGATTTTAGTTCATTGGCACGTTTCCAATCAAATTTCACTAAAATTTTACCCGGGTCTTGTTCATTGCGTGTTTTCAGTCAAATTTGACTAAAATTTCACTTGAGTTTAGTTTATTAGCCCTTTTCCAATCAAATTTAACTAAAATTTCTTTGAAATTTTGTTCATTGTTATGCTTCAAATAAAATGAGACTACAATTTTATTGGAGTTTTGTTAAATGGCACATTTTCAATCAAATTTGAGTTAAAATTCATCTGAATTTTGATCACTAGTACTCTTCCAGTCAAATTTGACAAAAATTTCACTTTGGTTTAGTTCATTGGCGCGTTTCCAGTTAAATTTGACCAAAATTTCTCTTGAATTTTGTTGTTTGGCGTGTTTCCAATAAAATTTGACTAAAATTTCACTTGAGTATGGTTCATTGACGCGTTTTCAATCAAATTTGACTAAAATTTCTCTTGAATTTTGTTGTTTGGCGTGTTTCCAATAAAATTTGACTAAAATTTCACTTGAGTATGGTTCATTGACGCGTTTTCAATCAAATTTGACAAAAATTTCGTCTGAATTTTGTTTATTGGGGCGCTGCAAATCAAATATGATTGCAATTTCATTTGAGTTTTGTTAAATGGCGCTTTTCAATCAAATTTGAGTAAAATTTCACTTGGGTTTTGTTCATTGGTGTGTTTCCAATCAAATTTGACTAAAATTTCGTATGAATTTTGTTCATTGTCGAGCTTCAAAAAATATAGGACTACAATTTCATCTGAGTTTTGTTAAATGGCGCATTTTCAATCAAATTTGAGTAAAATTTCATTTGAATTTTGATCATTGGTGCTCTTCCAATCAAATTTGACTAAAATTCCACTTGGGCTTAGTTCATTGGCGCGTTTTCAGTTAAATTTGACTAAAATTTCTCTTGAATTTTGTTGTTTGGCGTGTTTTAAATAGAATTTGACTAAAATTTCATTTGAGTATGGTTCATTGATGCGTTTCCAATCAAATTTAACAAAAATTTCTTTGGGATTTTGCTCATTGGGGTGCTTCAAATAAAATATGACAACAATTTCATTTGAGTTTGGTTCATTGATGCGTTTCCAATCAAATTTAACAAAAATTTCTTTGGGATTTTGCTCATTGGGGTGCTTCAAATAAAATATGACTACAATTTCATTTTAGTTTTGCTAAATGGCGCTTTTCAATCAAATTTGAGTAAAATTTCACCTGGGTTTTGTTTATTAGCGTGTTTCCAATTAAATTTGAGGAGAAACTACTCTTTTTCATTATCTTTAGAATGAATATCTTAATTTCCTATCAGAATAAACATAGGAATCCACTCACTATCATTATTAACTAATAATAAGTGTGAAAAATGATTTTCTTTTATGGGAATCTAAAATTTCACTTGAGTTTGTTTCATTTGCCGTTTTTCAATCAAATATGACTACAATTTCATCTGAGTTTTGTTAAATGGCGCGTTTTCAATCAAATTTAAGAAAAATTTCATCTGAATTTTAATAATTGGTGCTCATGCAATCAAATTTGACTAAAATTTCACTTGGGTTTAGTTCGTTAGCGTGTTTTCAGTCAAATTTGATTAATATATCACCTGTTTTTTATTGTTTGGCGCGTTTTCAATCCAATTTGACTAAAATTTCAATTGAGTATGGTTTGTTGATGCATTTCCAATCAAATTTGACTAAAATTTCATTTGAATTTTTTTCATTGTTGCGTTTTCAATCAAATTTGACTGAAATTTCACATGCGTTTAGTCCATTAGTGCGCTTCCAATCAAATTTGATTAAAATTTCTCTTGAGTTAGATTGATTGGCACGTTTTCAATCAAATTTGACTAAAATTTCACCTGAGTTTTGTTCATTGGCGTGTTTCCAATCAAATTTGATTAAAATTTCACTTGAGTTTGATTTATTGGCGCGTTTCTAATCAAATTTGACTGAAATTTCATCTAGATTTTGTTCATTGGCATCTTTCCAATCAAATTTGGCTAAAATTTTGCTTGAGTTTGGTTCATTGGTGCATTTCAAATCAAATTTGACTAAATTTCGTTGGGATTTTGCTCATTTCGCAGTTCAAATCAAATATAACGACAATTTCTCTGAGTTTGGTGAAATGACGCATTTTCAATCAAATTTGAGTAAAATCTCATTTGGATTTTGTTCATTGGTGCGTTTCCAATCAAATTTGACTAAAATCACACATGGGTTTAGTTCATTGGTGCGTTTCCAATCAAATTTCACTAAAATTTCACCTGAGTTTCGTTCATTTGCACGTTTCCAGTTAAATTTGACTAAAATTTCACTTGAGTTTAGTTCATTGATGCGTTTTCAATCAAATTTGACTAAAATTTCGTTAGAATTTTGTTCATTGTCGAGCTTGAAATCAAATAAAAATACAATTTCATATGAGTTTAGTTAAATGGCGCGTTTTTAATCAAATTTGAGTAAAATTTCATCTAAATTTTGATCATTGTTGCTCTTCCAATCACATTTGACTAAAATTTCACTTGGGCTTAGTTCGTTGGCGTGTTTTCAGTCAAATTGACAAAAATTTCACCTGAATTTTGTTGTTTTGAGCGTTTCAAATAAAATTTGACTAAAATTTCACTTGAGTATGGTCCATTGACGTGTTTTCAAACAATTTGACTAAAATTTCGTCTAGATTTTGTTCATTGGCGCTCTTCAAATCAAATATAACTGTAATTTCATCTGAATTTTGTTAAATGGCACGTTTTCAATCAAATTTGAGTAAAATTTCACCTAGGTTTTGTTTATTGGCATGTTTTCAATCAAATTTGACTAAAATTTTATCTGAATTTTGTTCATTGTCGTGCTTCAAATCAAATATGACTACAATTTCATCTGAGTTTTGTTAAATAGCTCGTTTTCAATCAAATTTGAGTAAAATTTCATTTGGATTTTGATCATTGCTACACTTCTAATCAAATTTGACTAAAATTTCACTTGGGTTTAATTCATTGACGCGTTTCCTGTCAAATTTGACTAAAATTTCCCCTGAATTTTGTTGTTTGGTGCATTTCCAATCAAATTTGACTAAATTTCACTTGAGTATGGTTCACTAATGCATTTCCAAACAAATTTGACAAAAACTTCTCCTGGATTTTGTTCATTGTTGCATTCGCAATCAAATTTGACTAAAATTTCACTTGAGTTTGATTCAATTGCACGTTTCCAATCAAATTTGACTAAAATTTTACATGGATTTTGTTAATTGGCGTGTCTCCAATCAAATTTGACTAAAATTTCACTTGAGTTTGGTTCTTTGGTGCGTTTTCCATCAAATTTGACTAAAATTTCACATGAGTTAGATTCATTGGCGCGTTTCCAATCAAATTTGACTTAAACTTCAACTAGATTTTGTTCATTGGCGTGTTTCCAATTAAATTTGACTAAATTTCACTTGAGTATGGTACATTAATGCGTTTCCAAAAAAAACTTGGCCAAAATTTCTTCTAGATTATGTTCATTGTTGCGTTTGCAATCAAATTTAACTAAAATTTCACTTGAGTTTGATTCATTGGCGCGTTTCCAATCAAATTTGACTAAAATTCCACATGGATTTTGTTAATTGGCGTGTTTTCAATCAAATTTGACTAAAATTTAACTTAAGTTTGGTTCTTTGGCACGTTTTCCATCAAATTTGACTAAAATTTCACCTGGATTTTGTTCATTGGCATGTTTCCAATCAAAATTGACTAAAATTTCACTTGAGTTTAGTTCATTGGTGCGTTTCCAAACAAATTTGACTAAAATTTCATCTGAATTTTGTTCATTGTCGCTCTTCAAATCAAATATGACTACAATTTCATTTGAATTTTGTTTAATGGTGCATCTTCAATCAATTTTGAGTGAAATTTCATCTGAATTTTGATCATTGGTGCTCTTCTAATCAAATTTGACTAAAACTTCACTTGCGTTTAGTTCATTGGCGCTTTTCAGTCAAAATTGACGAAAATTCAGCTGAATTTTGTTGTTTGGCATGTTTCCAATCAAATTTAACTAAAATTTCACGTGAGTATGGTTCAATGACGCTTTCCAAACAAATTTGATTAAAATTTCTAATGAATTTTGCTCATTGGCACCTATCAAATCATATATGACTGCAATTTCATCTGAGTTTCATTAAATGGCGCGTTTTCAATCAATTTTTAAAAAAATTTCACTTGAATTTTGTTCATTGGCGTGTTTCCAATCAAACTTGACTAAAATTTCACTTGAGTTTATTTCATTGGCGCGTTTCCAATTAAATTTGACTAAAATTTCATCTGAATTTTGTTCATTGGCGTGTTTCCAATCAAACTTGACTAAAATTTCACTTGAGTTTATTTCATTGGCGCGTTTCCAATTAAATTTGACTAAAATTTCATGTATATTTTGTTCATTATCACGCTTCAAATCAAATATGGCTACAATTTCATTTGAGTTTCATTCAATGGCGCATTCTCAATCAAATTTGAGTAAAATTTCATCTAAATTTTGAACATTGGTGCACTTCTAATCAAATTTGACTAAAATTTCACTTGAATTTAGTTCATTGACGCGTTTCCAGTCAAATTTGACTAAAATATCTTCTAAATTTTGTTGTTTGGCGCTTTTCCAATCAAATTTGACTAAAATTTCACTTGAGTATGGTTCGTGACGCATTTCCAATCAAATTTGACTAAAATTTCTTTTGAATTTTGTTCATTGTTACGTTTCCAATCAAATTTGACTAAGATTTTACATGAGTTTAGTTCATTGGCGCGTTTCCAATCAAATTTGATTAAAATTTCACTTGAGTTTGATTCATTAGCGCATTTCAAATCAAATTTGACTAAAGTTTCACCTTGGTTTTGTTAATTGGCGTGTTTCAAATCAAATTTGACTTAAATTTGACTTGAGTTTGGTTCATTGGCACGTCTCCTATCAAGTTTGACTAAAATTTCATCTGGATTTTGTTCATTGGTGCGCTTCCAACCAAATTTGACTAAAATTTCACTTGAGATTGATTCATTAGTGCGTTTCCAATTAAATTTGACTAAAACTTCACCTAAATTTTGTTCATTGATGTGTTTCCAATCAAATATCACAAAAATTTCTTCGGAATTTTGTTCATTGTCGTGCTTCAATTGAAATATGAATACAATTTCACCTGAATTTGGTTAAATGGCGCGTTTTCAACCAAATTTGAGTAAAATTTCATATGAATTTTGTTCAATGATGCGTTTCCAATCAAATTTGACTAAAATTTCATATTGGTTTAGTTCATTGGTGCGTTTCCAATCAAATTTAACTAAAGTTTCACTTGAATTTTGTTCATTGGCATGTTTCCAATCAAATTTGACTAAAATTTCATTGGAATTTTGTTCATTGTCACACTTCAAATCAAATATGACTATAATTTCATCTGAGTTTGGTGAAATAACGCATTTCAATCAAATTTGAGTAAGATTTCATCTAGATTTTATTCATTGATGTGTTTTCAATCAAATTTGAGTAAGATTTCATCTAGATTTTATTCATTGATGTGTTTTCAATCAAATTTGATTAAAATTACAAACGTGTTTAGTTCATTGGCACATTTCTAGTTAAATTTAACTAAAATTTCACTTGGATTTAATTCATTGGCGTGTTTCCAGTCAAATTTTGTCAAATGGCGCATTTTCAATCGAAGTTGAGTAAAATTTCATCTGAATTTTGATCATTGGTGCTCTTCCAATCAAATTTGACTAAAATTTCACTTGGATTTAGTTTATTGGCACATTTTCAGTCAAATTTGACTAAAATTTTACTTGGATTTAGTTCATTGGCACGTTTCCAGTCAAATTTGACTAAAATGTCACCTGAATTTTGTTGTTTGGCTCGTTTCCAAACAAATTTGATTAAAATTTCACTTGAGTAAGGTTCATTGACGCATTTCCAATTCAATTTGACTAAAATTTCATCTGAAATTTGTTCATTGTTGCGTTTCCAATCAAATTTGACTAAAATTTTACATGGGTTATTTCATTGACGCGTTTCCAATCAAATTTGACTAAAATTTCACATTTTTTTAATTTCATTGACGAGTTCCCAAACGAATTTGACTAAAATTTCACCAGGGTTTTGTTCATTAGCGTGTTTCTAATCAAATTTCACCAAGGTTTTGTTCATTAGTGTGTTTTCAATCAAATTTGACTAAAATTTCACTTGAGTTTGGTTCATTGGTGCGTTTTCAATCAAATTTAACAAAAATTTCATCTTAATTTTTTCATTGGTGCGCTTCCAATAAAAATTGACTATAATTTTACCTTATTTTGATACAATGGCACATTTCCAATCAAATTTGACTAGAATTTCACCTAGGTTTTCTTCATTGGCGTGTTTCCTATCAAATTTGACTAAAAATTCACTTGAGTTTAGTTCATTGGCGCATTTCCAATCAAATTTGACAAAAATTTCATATGTAGTTTGTTCATTTTTGCGTTTTCAATTAAATTTTACTAAAATTTCACATGGGTTTAGTTCATTGACATGGTTCCAATCAAATTGGACTTAATTTTCACCAGGGTTTTGTTCATTAGCATGTTTCCAATCAAATTTCGCCAGGGTTTTGTTCATTAGCGTGTTTCCAATCAAATTTGACAAAAATTTCACTTGAGTTTGGTTCATTGACACGTTTCCAATCAAATTTGACTAAAATTTCGTCTCAATTTTGTTCATTGGTGCTCTTCCAATAAAATTTGACTATAATTTCGCCTTAGTTTGATTCAATGGTGCTTTTCCAATCAAATTTGACTAGAATTTCACCTAGATTTTCTTCATTGACGTGTTTCCAATCAAATTTGACCAAAATTTCACTTGAGTTTGGCTCATTAGCACATTTTCAATCAAATTTGACAAAAAATTGACCTGAATTTTGTTCATTGGCGTGTTTCCAATCAAATTTGACAAAAGGTTCACTTGATTTTGGTTCATTGGCACGTTTCCAATCAAATTTAACTAAAATTTCGCCGAAATTTTGTTCAATGGTGCATTTCATATCAAATATGACTACAATTTCATCCGAGTTTGGTGAAATGGAGCGTTTTCAATCAAATTTGACTAAAATTTCACATTGCTTTAGTTCATTGGCTCGTTTTCATTCAGATTTGACTAAAATTTCATCTGAGTTTAGTTCATTGGCGCGTTTCCAATCAACTTTGACTAAAATTTGACCTGGGTTTGTTCATTAGCGTGTTTCCAATCAAATTTGACTAAAATTTCACTTGGGTTTAGTTCATTGGCGCATTTCCAATCAAATTTAACTAAAATTTCGTTTGAATTTTGTTCAATGTCGCGCTTCAAATCAAATATGACTACAATTTCATCTGAGTTATTTAAATGGCGCGTTTTCAATCAAATTTGAGTAAAATTTCATCTGAATTTTGATCATTGGTGATCTTCCAATCAAATTTGACTAAAATTTCACTTGGGTTTAGTTTCTTGGCACATTTGCAGTCAAATTTGACTAAAATTTCACATGAATTTTGTTATTTGGCGCGTTTCCAATCAAATTTGACTAAAATTTCACTTGAGTATGGTTCATTGATGCATTTTCAATCAAATTTGACTAAAATTTCTTTTGAATTTTGTTCATTGTTGCGTTTCCAATTAAATTTGACTAAAATTTCACATGGGCTTAGTCCATTGGCGCGTTTGCAATCAAATTTGACTAAAATTTCACTTGAATTTGACTTATTGGCGCGTTTCCAATCAAATGAGACTAAAATTTCACCTGGATTATGTTAATTAATATGTTTCCAATCAAATTTGACTAAAATTTCACTTGAATTTGACTTATTGGCGCGTTTCCAATCAAATGAGACTAAAATTTCACCTGGATTATGTTAATTAATATGTTTCCAATCAAATTTGACTAAAATTTCACTTGAGTTTGATTCATTGGTGCTCTTCCAATCAAATTTAACTAAAGTTTCAATTGAATTTGATTCATTGGCACGTTTCCTATCAAATTTGATTAAAATTTCACCTGAATTTTGTTCATTGGCGTGTTTCCTATCAAATTTGACTAAAATTTCACATGAGTTTGGATCATTGGCACGTTTCCAATCAACTTTGACTAAAATTTCGTTGGAATTTTGTTCATTGTCGCCCTTCAAATCAAATACGACTACAATCTCATCTGAGTTTCGTGAAATGACGCATTTCCAATCAAATTTGACTAAAATTTTGTTTTGATTTTGTTAATTATCGCACTTCAAATCAAATATGACTACAATTTCATCTGAGTTTTGTTAAAGGACGCGTAAAATTTCATCTGAATTTTGATCATTGGTGCACTTCCAATCAAATTTGTCTAAAATTTCACTTAGGTTTAGTTCATTTGGGCATTTCCTGTTGTATTTGACTAAAATTTCACTTGAATTTTGTTGGTTGGCGCGTTTCCAGTCAAATTTCATTGATTATGGTTCATTGACGCGTTTCCAATCAAATTTGACTAAAATTTCGTTTGAATTTTGTTCATTGGTGCTCTTCCAATCAAATTTGACTAAAATTTCGTTTGAATTTTGTTCATTGGTGCTCTTCCAATCAAATTTGACTAAAATTTCGTTTGAATTTTGTTCATTGGTGCTCTTCCAATCAAATTTGACTAAAATTTCGTTTGAATTTTGTTCATTGGTGCTCTTCCAATCAAATTTGACTAAAATTTCGTTTGAATTTTGTTCATTGGTGCTCTTCCAATCAAATTTGACTAAAATTTCGTTTGAATTTTGTTCATTGGTGCTCTTCCAATCAAATTTGACTAAAATTTCGTTTGAATTTTGTTCATTGGTGCTCTTCCAATCAAATTTGACTAAAATTTCGTTTGAATTTTGTTCATTGGTGCTCTTCCAATCAAATTTGACTAAAATTTCTTCTGAATTTTGTTCATTAGTGTGTTCCCTATCAAATTTAACAAAAATTTCACTTGAGTATGGCTCATTGGCACGTTTTTGATCAACTTTGACTAAAATTTCCTTGGGATTTTACTCATTGTCGCACTTCAAATCAAGTATGACTACAATCTCATCTGAGTTTGGTGAAATGATGCATTTTCAACCAAATTTGAGTAAAATTTCATCAGGATTTTGTTTATTGGTGCGTTTCCATTCAAATTTGACTAAAATTTCGTTGGGATTTTGTTTATTGGTGCGTTTCCATTCAAATTTGACTAAAATTTCCTTGGGATTTTACTCATTGTCGCACTTCAAATCAAGTATGACTACAATCTCATCTGAGTTTGGTGAAATGATGCATTTTCAACCAAATTTGAGTAAAATTTCATCAGGATTTTGTTTATTGGTGCGTTTCCATTCAAATTTGACTAAAATTTCACATGGATTTAGTTCATTGGCGCGTCTCCAATCAAATTTGACTAAAATTTCACCTACGTTTTGTTCATTGGCGTGTTTCCAATCAAATTTACTGAAATCTCACTTGAGTTGAGTTCATTGGCGCGTTTCCAATGAAATTTGATTAAAAATTTGTGGATTTTGTTCATTATCGCGCTTCAGATCAAATATGACTACAATTTCATCTGAATTTTGTTAAACGGTATTTTCAATCAAATTTGGGTAAAATTTCATCTGGATTTTGATCATTGGTGCTCTTCCAATCAATTTTGACTAAACTTTCACTTGGGTTTACTTCATTAGTGCATTTTCAGTCAAATTTGACTAAAATTTCACTTGAGTATGGTTCATTAACGCGTTTCCAGTCAAATTTGATTAAAATTTCTTTTGAATTTTGTTCATTGGTGTGTTTCCAATCTAATTTAACTAAAATTTAACATGGATTTAGTTCATTGGCGTGTTTCTAATCAAATTTGACTAAAATTTTACATGGGTTTAGTTCATGGGTGCGTTTCCTATGAAATTTGACTAAAATCTAACCTGGGTTTTGTTAATTGGCGTGTTTCCAATCAAATTTGAATAAAATTTCACTCGAGTTTGGTTTATTGGTGCGTTTCCAATCAAATTTGACTAAAATTCGTCTGGATTTTGTTCATTTGTGCGCTTCCAATCAAAATTGACTAAAATTTCACTTGAGTTTGGTTCATTGGCACCTTTCCAATCAAATTTGACTAAGAATTCGTCTGGATCTTGTTCATTGGTGCCATTCCAATCAAATTGGACTAAAATTTCTATTAAGCTTGATTATTGGCGCGTTTTCAAATAAATTTGACTAGAATTTACCCGAGTTTTGTTCATTGACGTGTTTCCAATCAAATTAGACTAAAATTTCACTTGAATTTGGTTCATTGGCACGTTTCCAATCAAATTTGACTAAAATTTCATCGGGATTTTGTTCATTGTCGCACTTCAAATCATATATGACTACAATTTCATCGGAGTTTGGTGAAATGGCACGTTTTCAATCAAATTTGAGTAAAATTTCATCTGGATTTTGTTCACTGGTGCGTTTTCAATCAAATTTGACTAAAATTTCACAGGGTTTAGTTCATTGGGGCGTTTCCAATCAAATTTGACTAAATTTTGACCCGGGTTTTGTTTATTGACATGTTTTCAATCAAATTTGACTAAAATTTCACAGGGTTTAGTTCATTGGGGCGTTTCCAATCAAATTTGACTAAATTTTGACCCGGGTTTTGTTTATTGACATGTTTTCAATCAAATTTGACAAAAATTTCACTTGAGCTTAGTTTATTGGCACGTTTACAATCAAATTTGACTAAATTTTTGTCTGGCTTTTGTTTATTGTCGCGCTTCAAATCAAATATGACTGTAATTTTATATGAGTTTTGTTAAATGACGCATTTTCAATCAAACTTGAGTAAAATTTCATCTGAATTTTGATCATTGGTGCTCTTCCAATCAAATTTGACTAAAATCTCACTTTGATTTAGTTTATTGGCACATTTCCAGTCAAGTTTGACTAAAATTTCACCAGACTTTTGTTGTTTAGCTCATTTCCTATAAAGTTTGACTAAAATCTCACTTGACTATGGTTCATTGACGCGTTTCGAATCAAATTTGACTAAAATTTCTTCTCAATTTTGTTCAATGTTGCGTTTCCTATCAAATTTGACTAGAATTTCACATGGGCTTAGTTCATTGGAGCGTCTCCAATCAAATTTGACTAAAATTTCACTTGAGGTTGATTTATTGGCGTATTTCCAAACAAATTTGGCTAAAATTTCACCTGGGTTTGGTTAATTGGCTTGTTTCCAATCAAATTTGACAAAAATTTCACTTGAGTTTGATTCATTGGCACATTTTCAATCTAATTTGACTAAAATTTCGTCAGTATTTTGTTCATTGGTGTGCTTCCAATCCAATTTGACTAAAATTTTACTTGAGTTTGTTTCATTGGCACGTTTCCAATAAAATTTCACCTGGATTGTTCATTGGTGCCTTTCCAATCAAATTTGATTAAAATTTCACATGGGTTTAGTTCACCGACGCATTTCCAATCAGTTTTGACCATAATTTCACCTGAATTTTGTTCATTGGCATGTTTCCAATCAAATTTGACTAAAATTTCACTTGATTTTAGTTCATTGGCGCGTTTCCAATCAAATTTGACTAAAATTTCATCTGAATTTTGTTCATTGTCATGCTTCAAATCAAATATGACTACAATTTCATCTGAGTTTAGTTAAATGGCACGTTTTTAATCAAATTTGAGTAAAATTTCATCTGATTTTTGATCATTGGTGCTCTTCCATTCAAATTTGGCAAAAATTTCTCTTGGGTTTGGTTCATTGATGCGTTTCCAGTCAAATTTAATTAAAATTTCCCCTGAATTTTGTTGTTTGGCGCGTTTCCAATCAAATTTGACTAAAATTTCACATGAGTATGGTTCATTGACGCGTATCCAATCAAATTTGACTAAAATTTCTTCTGGATTTTGTTCACTATTGCTTTTCTAATCAAATTTGACTAAAATTTCACATGGGTTTAGTTCATTGGCGCGCTTTTAGTCAAATTTGACTAAAATTTCTGTTGAGTTTGATTCATTCGCGCATTCCCAGTCAAATTTGACTAAAATTTCACATGGGTTTAGTTCATTGGCGCGCTTTTAGTCAAATTTGACTAAAATTTCTGTTGAGTTTGATTCATTCGCGCATTCCCAGTCAAATTTGACTAAAATTTCATCTGAATTTTGTTAATTAGGGTGCTTCCAATCAAATTTGACTAAAATTTCGTCTGCATTTTGTTCATTATCGCGCTTCAATTCAAATATGACTACAATTTCATTTGAGTTTTGTTAAATGGAGCATTTTCAATCAAATTTGAGTAAAATTTCATCTAAATTTGGATCATTGGTGCTCTTCCAATTAAATTTGACTAAAATTTCCCTTGGGTTTAGTTCATTGGTGCATTTACAGTCAAATTTGACTAAAATTTCAACTGGATTTTGTTGTTTGGCTCATTTTCAATCAAATTCGACTAAAATTTCACTTGACTATTGTTCATTGACGCGTTGCCAATCAAATTTTACTAAAATTTCTTTTGGATTTTGTTCATTTTGCGTTTCCAATCAAATTTGACTAAAATTTCACTTGGGTTTAGTTCATTGCACGTTTTCAATCAAAATTGACAAAACTTTCACTTGAGTCTAATACATTGGTGCATTTCCAATAAAATTTGACTAAAATTTCATCTAGGTTTTGTTAATTGGCAAGTTTCAAATCAATTTTGACTAAAAATTTCACTTAAATTTGCTTCATTAGCACGTTTCCAATCAAATTTGACTATAATTTCATCTGAATTTCGTTCATTGGTGCGTTTCCACTCAAATTTGAATAAAATTTCTCATGAATTTAGTTTATTAGCGCGTTTCCAATTAATTTTGACAAAAATTTCTTCTGAGTTTTGTTCATTGGCGTGTTTCCAATCAAATTTGACTAGAATTTCACTTGAGTTTAGTTCATTGGCGTGTTTCCAATCAAATTTGACTAAAATTTCGTCTGGATTTTGTTCATTGGTGCGCTTCCAATCAAATTTGACTAAAATGTCACTTGATTTTGATTCGTTGGTGTTTTCAATCAAATTTGACTAAAATTTCACCTGGATTTTGTTCATTGGCATGTTTACAATCAAATTTTACTAAAGTTTCACTTGAGTTTGGTTCATTGGCGTGTTTCCAATCAAGTTTGACTAAAATTCCATTGGGGTTTTGTTCATTGGTACGTTCCCAATCAAATTTGACTAAAATTTTAAAGTTGTTTAGTTCGTTGACATTTTTCCAATCAAACTTGACTAAACTTTCACCTGGGTCTTGTTCATTGGCGTGTTTCCAATCAAATTTGACAAAAATTTCACTTGAATTTAGTTGATTGGGGCATTTCCAATCTAATTTGACTAAAATGTAGTCTGAACTTTGTTTGTTGTCACGCTTCAAATCAAATATGACTACAATTTCATATCAGTTTTGTTTAATGGTGAGTTTTCAATCAAATTTGAGTAATATGTCATCTGAATTTTGATCATTGGTGCTCTTCCAATCAAATTTGACTAAAATTTCACTTGGATTTAGTTCGTTGGAGCGTTTCCAGTCAACTTTATCTAAAATTTCACCTAAATTTTGTTGTTTGGGGAGTTTCCAATCATATTTGACTAAGATTTCGCTTAAGTATGGTTCATTGACGCATTTTCAGCTCAATTTTGACTAAATTTTCTTCTAGATTTTGTTCATTATTGCGTTCCCAATCAAATTTGACTAAAATTTCACACGGGTTTAGTTCATTGGCGTGTTTTCAATCAAATTTAACTAAAATTTCACCTGAGTTTAATTCATTGGTGCGTTTCTAATCAATTTTGACAAATATTTCCCTTACATTTTGTAAATTGTACTGTTTCCAATCAAATTTGGTTAAAGTTTCACTTGAGTTTGGCTCATTGGCGCGTTTCCAATTAAATTTGACTGAAATTTTGTTTGGATTTTGTTCATTGGTGCACTTCCAATCAAATTTGACTAAAATTTCACCTGAGTTTGATTCATTGGCGCGTTTCCAATCAAATTTGACTAAAATTTCACTTGGATTTTGTTCTTTGGCGTGTTTCCAATCAAATTTGACTAAAATTTCACTTGAATTTGGTTCATTAGCGCATTTCTAATCAAATTTGACTAAAATTTCGTAGGACTTTTGTTCATTGTCGCGCTTCAAAAAAAATATGACTATAATTTCATCTGAGTTTGGTAAAATGGTGCGTTTTCAATCAAATTGGAGTAAAATTTCACTTGGATTTTTTTTCATTGGTACGTTTCCAATCAAATTTGACTAAAATTTCATATGTGTTTTGTTCATTGTCACATTTCCAATCAAATTTGAGTAAAATTTCACCTGGGTTTTGTTCATTGGCGTGTTTCCAATTAAATTTGACTAAAATTTTACTTGAGTTTAGTTCATTGGTGCGTTTCCAATCAAATTTGACTAAAATTTCGTCTGGATTTTGTTCATATGACAATAATTTCATCTGAGTTTCGTTTAATTTCACATTTTCAATCAAATTTGAATAAAATTTTACCTAAATTTTGATCATTGGTGCTCTTTCAATCAAATTTGACTAAAATTTCATTTGGGTTTAGTTTATTGGTGCTCTGTCAATCAAATTTGACTAAAATCTCACATGAATTTTGTTGTTTTGCACGTTTCCAATCAAATTTAACTAAAATTTCACTTGAGTATGGTTCATTGACGCATTTCCAATCAAATTTGACTAAAATTTCTTCTGAATTTTGTTCATTGTTGCGCTTTAAATCAAATATGACTACAATTTCATCTAAATTTTGTTAAATAGCTCATTTTCAATCAAATTTGAGTAAAATTTCAACTGAATTTTGATCATTGGTGCTCTTCCAATCAAATTTGACTAAAATTTCACTTGAGTTTAGTTTATTGGCGCATTTCTAGTCGAATTTGACTAAAATATCACCTGAATTTTATTGTTTGGCATGTTTCCAGTCAAATTTGACTAAAATTTCACTTACGTATGGTTCATTGACGAGTTGTCCATCAAATTTGACTAAAATTTCACCTGGAGTTTGTTTATTGTTACGTTTCCAATCAAATTTGACTAAAATTTCACATGTGTTTTGTTCATTTACGCGTTTCTAATCAAATTTGACCAAAATTTCACTGCAGATTGATTCATTGGCGCGTTTTCAATCAAATTTGACTAAAATGTCACTGGTGTTTTGTTCACTGGCGCGGTTCCAATCGAATTTGACTAAAATTTCGTCAAGATTTTGTTCATTGGTGCTCTTCCAATCAAATTTAACTAAAATTTCACTTGAACTTGATTCATTGGCGCGTTTTCTATCAAATTTGACTAGAATTTCACCTGGGTTTTGTTCATTGACGTGTTTCGAATCAAATTTGGCTAAAATTTCACTTGAGTTTGGTCCTTTGGCACGTTTTTAATCAAATTTGACTAAAATTTGATCTAGATTTTGTTCACTATCACGCTTCAAATTAAATATAACTACAATTTCATCTGAGTTTTGTTAAATGGAGCATTTTCAATTAAATTTGAGTAAAATTTCATATGGATTTTGATCATTGCTACTCTTCCATCAAGTTTGACTAAAATTTCACTTGGGTGTAGTTCATTGCCGCGTTTTCATTCAATTTTGACTAAAATTTCACCTGTATTTTGTTGTTGGAGCGTTACCAATCAAATTTAACTAAAATTTCACTTAAGTATGGTTCATTGACGCGTTTCCAATCAAATTTGACTAAACTTTCTTCTAGACTTTGTTCATTGTTGCGTTTCTAATCAAATTTGACTAAAATATCACGTGGGTTTAGTCCATTGGTGTGTTTCCAATCAGATTTGACTAAAATTTCACTTGACTTTGATTCATTGGCACGTTTTAAATGAAATTTGACTAAAATTTCATCTGAATTTTATTCATTGGCATATTTCCAATCAAATTTGACTTAAATTTCACTTGAGTTTGATTCATTGGCGCGTTTCCAATGAAATTTGACTAATTTCACCTGAATTTTATTCATTGGCGTGTTTCCAATCAAATTTGACTAAAATTTCACTTGAGTTTGATTCATTGGCACGTTTCCAATCAAATTTGACTGAAATATCACTTGAATTTTGTTATTTGGCGCGTTTCGAATAAAATTTGACTAAAACTTCACTTAAGTATGGTTCGTCGACGTGTTTCCACTTAAAGTTGGATAAAATTTCCTCTGGAGTTTATTCATTGTTGCGTTTCCAATCAAATTTGACTAAAATTTCACTTAAGTATGGTTCATTGACGTGTTTTCAATAAAATTTAACTAAAATTTCTTCTAGATTTTGTTCATTATCGCGTTTCTAATCAAATTTGACTAAAATTTCACATGGGTTTAGTCCATTGGCGCGTTTCCAATCAAATTTGATTAAAATTTCACCTGATTTTTGTTCATCGACGTGTTTCCATTCAAATTCGACTAAAATTCTACTTGCATTTGGTTCTTTAGTGCGTTTCCAATCAAATTTGCCTAAAATTTCACATGACTTTAGCTCATTGGCTGGTTTCTAGTCGAATTTGACTAAAATATCTAGCTCATTGGCTGGTTTCTAGTCGAATTTGACTAAAATATCTAGCTCATTGGCTGGTTTCTAGTCGAATTTGACTAAAATATCTAGCTCATTGGCTGGTTTCTAGTCGAATTTGACTAAAATATCTAGCTCATTGGCTGGTTTCTAGTCGAATTTGACTAAAATATCTAGCTCATTGGCTGGTTTCTAGTCGAATTTGACTAAAATATCTAGCTCATTGGCTGGTTTCTAGTCGAATTTGACTAAAATATCTAGCTCATTGGCTGGTTTCTAGTCGAATTTGACTAAAATATCTAGCTCATTGGCTGGTTTCTAGTCGAATTTGACTAAAATATCTAGCTCATTGGCTGGTTTCTAGTCGAATTTGACTAAAATATCACTTGAATTTTGTTGTTTGGCGCGTTTTCAATCAAATTTGACTATAATTTGAGACTACAATTTCATTTAAGTTTTGTTAAATGGCGCATTTTCAATCAAATTTGAGTAAAATTTCATCTGAATTTTGATCATTGGTGCTCTTCCAATCAAATTTGACTAAAATTTCACATGACTTTAGCTCATTGGCTGGTTTCTAGTCGAATTTGACTAAAATATCTAGCTCATTGGCTGGTTTCTAGTCGAATTTGACTAAAATATCACTTGAATTTTGTTGTTTGGCGCGTTTTCAATCAAATTTGACTAAAATTTCACTTGAGTATGGTTCATTGACACGTTTCCAATCAAATTTGTCTAAAATTTCATCTGGAGTTTGTTTATTGTTGCGTTTCCAATCAAATTTAGCTGAAATTTCACATTGATTTCGTTCAATGATGTGTTTCTAATCAAATTTGACTAAAATTTCACTTCAGATTGATTCATTGGTGGTTTTTCAATCAAATTTGGCTAAAACTTCACCTGAGTTTTGTTTATTGGCGCGTTTCCAATCAAATTTGACTAAAATTTCGTCGGGATTTTGTTCATTGTTGTGCTTCCAATCAAATTTGACGAAAATTTTGCTTGAGCTTGATTCATTGGTGCGTTTTCAATCAAATTTGACTAGAACTTCACCTGAATTTTCTTCATTGGCATGTTTTGATTGAAATTTGACTAAAATTTCACTTTAGTTTGGTTCTTTGGCGCCTTTTCCAATTAAATTTGACTAAAATTTCGTTTGAATTTTGTTCATTGTCGCGCGTCAAATCAAATATGACTGCAATTCCATCTGAATTTTGTTAAATGGAACATTTTCAATTAAATTTGAGTAAAGTTTCATATGGATTTCGATCATTGGTGCTCTTCCAATCAAATTTGACTAAAATTTCACCTGAATTTAGTTCATTGACGCGTTTTCAGTCAAATTTGACTAAAATTTCACTTGTATTTTGTTGTTTGGCGCATTTCCAATCAAATTTGACTAAAATTTCGCTTGAGTATGGTTCATTGATGCGTTTCCAATCTAATTTTACTAAAATTTCTTCTGAATTTTTTTCATTTATGCGCTTCAAATCAAATACAACTGCAATTTCATCTTAGTTTTTTTGAGTAGTGCTTTTTCAATCAAATTTGAGTTAAATTTCACATGGGTTTTGTTCATTGGCATGTTTCCAATCAAATTTGACTAAAATTTTGCTTGACTTTGGTTTATTGGCACATTTTCAATCAACTGGATTTTGTTCATTGTCGCGCTTCAAATCAAAAATGACTGCAATTTCATTTGAGTTTTGTTTTATAGCTCGTTTCAATCAAATTTGAGTAAAATTTCACTGGAGTTTGATTCATTGGCGCGTTTCCAATCAAATTTGACTAAAATTTCTCCTGAATTTTGTTCATTGGCGTGTTTCCAATCAAATTTGACTAAAATTTCATTTGAGTTTAGTTCATTGGCGCGTTTCCAATCAAATTTGACTAAAATTTCACTTGGTTATGGTTCGTTGACGTGTTTCCAACCAAATTTGACTAAATTTTCATCTGGAGTTTGTTCATTGTTGCGTTTCCAATCAAATTTGACTAAAATTTCACATGGGTTTAGTTCATCTACAAGTTTCCAATTAAACTTGACTAAAATTTCACTTCATATTGATTCATTGGCGCGTTTCCAATCAAACTTGACTAAAATTTCACCTAGGTTTGGTTCATTGGCATGTTTCCAATCAAATTTGACTAAAATTTCCTTTGAGTTTGGTTCAGTAACACATTTCCAATCGAATTTGACTAAAATTTCGTCTGGATTTTGTTCATTGGTACACTTCCAATCAAATTTGACTAACATTTCACTTGAGTTTAATTCATTAGCGCATTTCCAATCATATTTGATGAAAATTTGACCTGATTTTTGTTCGTCAACGTGTTTCTATTCAAATTTGACTAAAATTCTACTTGCGTTTGGTTCATTAGCTCGATTCCAGTCAAGTTTGGTTAAAATTTCACTTCAATTTGGTTCATTAGCACGTTTTTAGTCAAATTTGACAAAAATATCACCTAAATTTTGTTATTTGGAACGTTTCCAATCAAATTTGACTAAAATTTCACTTGAGTATGGTTCGTTGATGTGTTTCCAACTAAATTTGACTAAAATTTCATCTAGAGTTGTTCATTGTAGCGTTTCCAATCAAATTTGAGTAAAATTTCATCTGGATTTTGTTCATTGGTGCGTTTCCAATCAAATTTGACTATAATTTGACATGGGTTTAGTTAATTAGCGCGTTTCCAATCAAATTTGACTAAAATTTCACCTGGGTTTTGTTCATTGGCATGTTTCCAATCAAATTTGACTAAAATTTTACTTGAGTTTAGTTTATTGGCGCGTTTCCAATCAAATTTGACTAAAATTTTATCTAAATTTTGTTCATTGTCGCGCTTCAAGTCAAATATGACTACAATTTAATCTGAATTTTGTTTAATGACACGTTTTCAATCAAGTTTGAGTAAAATTTCATATGGATTTTGATCATTGGTGCTCTTACAATCAAATTTGACTAAATTTTCACTTGGGTTTAGTTCATTGGCGCTCTTCCAGTCAAATTCAACTAGAATTTCACCTGAATTTTGTTGTTTGGCACATTTCTAATCAAATTTGACTAAACTTTCTTCTAGATTTTGTTCGTTGTCGCCCTTGAAATCAAATATGACTACAATTTCATCTAAGTTTTGTTAAATGGCGCGTTTTCAATCAAATTTGAGTAAAATTTCATCTGAATTTTGATCATTTGTGCTCTTCCAATCAAATTTGACTAAAATTTCAATTGAGTTTAGCTCATTGGCCGGTTTCTAGTCGAATTTAACTAAAATATCACCTGAATTTTGTTGTTTGGCACGTTTCCAATCAAATTTGACTAATATTTCACTTGAGTATGGTTCATTAACATGTTTCCAATCAAATTTAACTAAAATTTCACTTGAGTATGGTTCATTGACGCGTTACCAATCAAATTTGACTAAAATTTCACTTGAGTATGGTTCGTTGACGCGTTTCCAATCAAATTTGACTAAAATTTCACTTGAGTATGGTTCATTGACGCGTTACCAATCAAATTTGACTAAAATTTCACTTGAGTATGGTTCGTTGACGCGTTTCCAATCAAATTTGACTAAAATTTCATCTGGAGTTTGTTCATTGTTGCGTTTTCAATCAAATTTTACTGAAATTTCACATGGGTTTAGTTCAATGACGCGTTTCTAATCAAATTTGACTAAAATGTCACTTCAAATTGATTCCTTAGCGTTTTTCCAATCAAATTTGACTAAAATTTCACCTGAATTTTGTTTATTGGCGCTTTTTCAATCGAATTCGATTTAAATTTCATCAGGATTTTGTTCATTGGTGCGCTTCCAATCAAATTTGGCTAAAATCTCACTTGAGCTTGATTCATTGGCGCGTTTTCAATCAAATTTGATTAGAATTTCACCTGAATTTTGTTCATTGGCACGTTTCGATTCAAATTTGACAAAAATTCCACTTGAGTTTGGTTCTTTGGTGCGTTTCCAATCAAATTTGACCAAAATTTCGTCTGAATTTTGTTCATTGTCGCGCTCCAAATCAAATATGACTACAATTCCATCTGAAATTTGTTAAATGGTGCATTTTCAATTAAATTTGAGTAAAATTTCATATGGATTTTGATCATTGGTGCTCTTCCAATCAAATTTGACTAAAATTCCACTTGAGTTTAGTTCATTGACGCTTTTTTAGTCCTATTTGACTAAAATTTCACTTGTATTTTGCTTTTTGGCGTGTTTCCAATCAAATTTGACTAAAATTTCACTTGAGTATGGTTTATTGACGTGTTTCCAATCAAATTTTGCTAAAATTTCTTCTAGATTTTTTTCATTGGCGCGCTTCAAATCAAATACGACTGCAATTTCATCTTAGTTTTTTGACTGGCGCGTTTTCAATCAAATTTGAGTTAAATTTCACATGGGTTTTGTTCATTGGCGTGTTTCCAATCAAATTTGACTAAAATTTCACTTGACTTTGGTTTATTAGCACATTTTCAATCAAATTTAACAAAAATTTCGTCTGGATTTTGTTTATTATCGCGCTTCAAATCAAATATGACTACAATTTCATTTGAGTTTTGTTTTATGGCTTGTTTCAATCAAATTTGAGTAAAATTTCATATGGATTTTGATCATTGGTGCTCTTCCAATCAAATTTGACTAAAATTTCACCTGGATTTTGTTCATTGGCGTGTTTCCAATCAAATTTGACTAAAATTTCACCTGGATTTTGTTCATTGGCGTGTTTCCAATCAAATTTGACTAAAATTTCACCTGGATTTTGTTCATTGGCGTGTTTCCAATCAAATTTGACTAAAATTTCACCTGGATTTTGTTCATTGGCGTGTTTCCAATCAAATTTGACTAAAATTTCACCTGGATTTTGTTCATTGGCGTGTTTCCAATCAAATTTGACTAAAATTTCACCTAAGTTTAGTTCATTGGCGCGTTTCTAATCAAATTTGACTAAAATTTCACTTGGGTATGGTTCGTTGACGTGTTTCCAACCAAATTTGACTAAATTTTCATCTGGAGTTTGTTCATTATTGCATTTCCAATCAAATCTGGCTAAAATTTCACATGGGTTTAGTTCATCGACAAGTTTCCAATCAAAGTTGACTAAAATTTCACTTCAGATTGATTAATTGGCTTGTTTTCAATCAAATTTGACTAAAATTACACCTAAGTTTTGTTCATTGGCGTGTTTTCAACCAAATTTGACAAAAATTTCCCTCGAATTTGGTTCAGCAGCGCATTTCCAATCAAATTTGACTAACATTTCACTTGAGTTTAATTTATTAGTGCATTTCCAATCAAATTTGGCTAAAATTCTACTTGCACTTGGTTCATAGAGCATTTCCAACAAAATTTGGCTAAAATTTTACTTTAGTTTGGTTCATTAGCACGGTTCCAGTTAAATTTGAAAAAAATATCACCTGCTTTTTTGTTATTTGGCACGTTTCCAATCAAATTTGACTAAAATTTCACTTGAGTATGGTTCGTTGACATGTTTCCAACCAAATTTGACTAAAATTTCATCTGAATTTGTTCATTGTAGCGTTTCCAATCAAAATTGAAAAAAAATTTCACCTGAATTTTGTTCATTGGTGCTTTTTCAATCAAATTTGACTATAATTTGACATGAGTTTAGTTAATTGGCGTGTTTCCAATCAAATTTGACTAAAATTTCACCTGGGTTTTGTTCATTGGCATGTTTCCAATCAAATTTGACTAAAATTTTACTTGAGTTTAGTTCATTGGCGCGTTTTCAATCAAATTTGACTAAAATTTTGTTTGAATTTTGTTCATTGTCGTGTTTCAAATCAAATATGACTACAATTTAATCTGAGTTTTGCTTAATGGCACGTTTTCAATCAAGTTTGAGTAAAATTTCATATGGATTTTGATCATTGGTGCTCTT